>NW_027286874.1:69504013-69626513 GCF_022747635.1 Hetaerina americana
ATTACGACAGAGCGTCTCGTTCTCAAAGTAACATTGTATATCACGTCATTCTCAGTTATGCTATCGATGTACATTTAGTAAGTCCCGTAGTGCTCTACTCTTTAGTATAATTTAGATTTGGGCGATAATGCCCTCTATGAATTCGAGTCAAGTAAATGAAGATTCATGTTACTTTTCGACTTCGTCCCCATCCTAAAATTTGCGAACGGAGTGCTAATTTTTACGTTATTAGTCTGTCTGATAATTTCGTGCCCAAGTAACAAAAGATTTTTACTGGACACTGGTCACGCGACCGAATGAAATATCAATATTTACTTGAATATACTCCATGAACCCTGGTTTCAAATGATTATCTTCGTAGCTGGCATTTCCGTTTGGTTCCATTGGAATTTCATTTTTTCTTAAATGTTGTGATTAATTTTATCTTGTTTATATGGCGCATTTTATATTTTTCCGTTATCCCTGATAACGTTCTTTTAGACTTGCATCGTTGGTTTTTATTATTTTTGGGATAAATAAAAATTACAAATGTCCAGAAAAAGTTATTATTGTCTCCCTATCTAGTTACTGAAACTCATTTTAAGAATTTATTAATGAGAAAGAAGGGGAAATATAATATATTTTCACTAGTAATTTTGTCAAGAAATGCACAAAATAGTCGTATTCTCTTGTTGTCGCTACGACATCACGCGGATCAAAAAACTGACCTATTAAATCTAGAGCAGACGCATACTACCTGCGATATCATAGGTAAGATTTACATAATGAAAGACTTAGTATTTCAACGCACGAAATTTATCCACGGCCTAGGTTTCAACGCGTAGCGTCATCATCAGGTTCACAAAGAGGAATTTTCATGTCCTATACACACTTCATGAATTGAAGTGCAGGCTAAACTGAATCATATACGTATCCGTTAAAATTGTTTTCCACTTGTTGCAGCCAAATGCAAGCCAGCAGTAATATTTCTGCATTCGATACCAGTATTATGAGTTCACCACAGAAGCTGATAGTATTTATAGATATGTTAGTTTTTCAGTTTAAATAATATCATGTGGCATAAAAATTGTTTGGGCTAAAAGATCAGGATTTGACCGACCGCCATCGACCACGGACTGCATGATGAAATTAGAGGCTCAGCTAAAAAAATATTTTTGGGCAACGAAAGAGTTTTTTTCGAGCGAGCTCCAGAGTATTGCCCCGCATTCTGTTTTTTTTATTTTTCGAAATCAAGACAGGTTTGGTAATTTTTATTGATTCTGCTGTGCTCGGTTCGCGTATTTGTTGTGGGATCCGTAAGGTAAACCAACCCGCCCCTGCCAAAACTGGACGAGGAATCGTTCCCATAGATAGATATCAGTCGATTGCCGCGCGTCCTGTGATGCCCTAACAAGAGACGCCTAAGGCTTCTGTCGCACCCACGCAAGTCCAAATTTATGCCAAGCGGTACTGTCCGTATATGGGCGAGCCAACTCGGCGAGCACACCGCCATCATTTTCGGAATCGCAATCTCAAATGAGACTAAACAACCGACCTCAATCATTTACGTCACATGTACATATTACCCACCGCATTATGCCACCGCAGGAGTGAATGCCGATCGGTGGTTCCTCACGAGAAATGTAGAATCAAAATAAAATGTTACTGAATAGTTGTTACTAATGGAGGAGTGTTAAAAGATTCGAATGATGGAAGCAGATTTGGCAATAGCTTATATGCAGCACAATATTTAAGTTAAACGTACATCATTGCTCACACAAGAAGAAATGTTTGAAGGTGAGCATAAAATACGAGTTAGTTGAAAAGATATAGTATCCGCAACACTAGGCAACTTAGAATAAAAATTGGTTCCTTATAGCTTTCGTCGGCAAGAATTTTGACCCCTTATTATTCGTTGGAAAACGGAAATGGAATAATTTTAAACCTATCGGTTCTGTCGTTTTAGAAATGGTCGTAGTTCTCTAAATAAAGGAGCAAAGGCGCTGTTCATTGAGGATAGTGCTAGTAATACGCATTGGAGTAGTAAATGAGTTTTTGTATACGCATTCATTTACAATGAAATCCACATCAGGATTCAATGGGAACGGAGAATGGATAAGTGTGTGTATTTCGCTAATGATAAAATTTGATTAACGCATCGATTGGCCCGAGGAAATGAGAATAAACGGATATGCCAATAGTAAAGTTGTCCCAAAATTAGAATTTTTTTAGGATCCTTTCCTAGCCTTGGGATCCCTACCTTTTATTCGGAAAACGAAACACTCGCTATAGGATCCTTTCTGAGAAATTCTTTTGGGAAGAAAAATTTACAAGTTCAATGGGCGCCCATGGATTATGAATTAATACGAGTATCATAAAATAAGTTTGTTGCAGCGTGCATTTCGCCTGCTCGAATCGAACACGCGGAAATTTCGCCCAGTTTTCACCCCTCCGAATTTTCACCTGGTTGAAACAGCGTAACATTGTGCTTGACCGTCTCCCGTTCAGTTTTTATTTGTACTTTCATACAACCACGGGCCCGACTTTTGCGTTATTTGAAGCGAACCGCTTTCGGCAGCGACTTTCCTCCCTGTCTCTTCGCCTCAGGCCCCGAGTTCTCATCCCCAGTTCGCCCCTCGTCCGTGCCGCCAGCCATTCCTCCCCCTTCCCCCTGACGACACTTTTTTTTAATATAAAACTGGAGCCCAACCGCCATGGCCGCCTGACGGCAGCACCCCCGTCATCTTTTTATTCTTTCCCCTCCCCATCGAGGAGCACCGGCGCCGCGCCGGTGCTTGGTTGGCTGGTCACAGCTCCCCTTTCTCCTGCCTCCCTCTCTCCTCCTTCTCTTTCTCCTCCCTCTACACACACAGGCAGGTCTTCCTCTCTTCGCCATCTCTCTCAACCCTCTCCGCTCATTTCTCTCTCCTTCTTCGCACTCATCCCTCTTCGTTCGCGCCCCCCACTCAACGCGAGCCCTCCTCTCCGGAATACACACACAGTCCTCGCGTATCTTTCGTCTCCATCTCCCCCCGCCATTCCGTGCGACACGTTGGCATCGCGTTCAATTCTCGTTGTAAACCCTCGCTAGCTCTCTCCCTGCTCGCCTGTCGCCGACAAATTCCTCACCCCGTCGATTGGGGTGTTTTTCATTATCTCTGATCAATGTCGTAGTGTTGAGAGAGTAGATTGTTCTTCCACAGTCCTTACAGCACCTCCAGCTACACCAACATACCCCAATGTCTAGGTTTTAGCCCTTAGCAATGGGGAATCGCTCTATGCGTATTGCTTTACCCCAATCCCAGCTGAATGTGTGATCATTGCATACCTTAAGGCTTGGCATACGGTGAGGTCCTTATTAGCTTATCAAACCAATTTGAATTCATTTTCCAACCGTCGAGTATTGCGCAGAACGTATCATTTAAAGAATATTTTGTTAACATTTTGTTTGAGACATCATTACGTCTCTATGATAAACCATTTGAAGTTGATAAAAGGAGGAAACAGATGATATACGATCAATATAAATGAGTGGAATGTGGGAGCGAGGAAAATTTGCGATTGAGTGGTCTTCATATCGTGGCCGCAGTCATTTCTTGGGTTCTAATAAATTTCATTCATAAATTCATCTCGCGCGTTTATCCTACGATATGATTCTTTTGTTTAAGAAATAAAGTTGTTGTTTGGCCCAAACTCTCATCAGTCGCATTCCTTACTTATGAGATTCATGCATTCATTAGAGAGATTCATGAATCTGGGCTCTCTTTCAGATTCAGCATAAATTTCGGTAGCTTTTTTCATTTTCCAGTTTTCACGACGTGATGACTTGCTTTGCCGGTTAGACCTCTACCTGAATACTTTCGATTCAGATATTTTGAATAATGATGGACGTTGCTGATTCGCATGACAGCGATTGCTGGTTCCGTCGATTTGAATGGAAACCAGGATAACGGTCGATCCCTATGCATCAAAAACGTTTGGTCATAAATCTGAGCCAAAATCCACTTGGTACAATTCCACCACATTACACGGCCCAAATTTGTAATTCAAAAATCGTATCCAATATTTGAACGTGGATGACCTGCTTTCGGCTCGTTAGCTTTCTTTGTGTTATGAGATCAATTATTACTTTCAACACGCGATGTCAGTTAAATGAATCGCTTCGCCAGGGCTGCAGGCTGGCGGAGAACACATTTGCGAATTTTAGCTCAAGTTTGCGCGACTGGTGCTCGCGATTGGTCCTCGCCACTGCCCAGTATGGTTCGAGGTCCGTTTTTTTCCGTCCATGTCTCCATAATATCTGTTGGCTATGCTGTCATAGCATATCTTCCTTCCATTTCAAGTGTGGAAATCGTGGAGGAGATTGTGCGAGAAAAAACAGGATTACTATTCTTCCCTTTATTGATGTATGCAATCCGGAAAATATTTAGAGTAGGCTGTAACATTTCAATGTCCTAATTTAGAAAAAAAATTGTTTAGCGCGTTTTTTCGTTGTAAGAGGGCATTTGATGACTTTCTCGAAGCTAAAACTATTACCCAGATTTATGTGCAACTGATTTATTTGCAAGCTATATTTAGTTTCATGTTGATTATACAGTTTGTACACTGTGCTTGATTATTGTCGGGATGAAAATTTAACTATCAAAGTGTAGTGGAAACAATTTAGTTGGTTATATCATATATTTGAATTTAAAATTTCCATAGCATGATTCTAATATCGTATAATGAATCTAATGTTTTCTTGAGTTTTACTTGTGACTTTTGGATTAGTGGCTTATCTTTATGGCATTCAGTTTTTCTTCTCTCGAAGGTGTTTAGGTATTAGTGTAGTAGTTACCCATTAGTTCCACTTAGAAATGATGTATGGACTAGACAACCGCTTGATGACTACGTATGCATGTTGTACCCTTTTATAAATTGGTGAAAGGAAATGAAATGAATGGAGAAATTCGTGACTAAGTGAAAAAGAGAGGTAGACGGATTATTTTTATGGGGGTCATTGCTTCGTGGGAAACAGGAGGTGGCATTTTCGTGATGAGAGGAACCGGCGCTGGGGTCTCATTTGATTAAAAATTCTCCCGTCGGAGAGGGATGAGTTCCGACTCTAGGGCTCCTATCCTGGGTACTCCACAGTGGTGAAATTATGTAATCGTGTCGAGGGAAAAGGAATTATCCTTTAATGGTCTCCCCACTCACTCCCCCACGCTCCCCTTCCACATTTGCACATTCGTTGTGCCCTGGCTGGTGGGCGGCAGACGGATCGTGAAGCAGGGTTTCATCCTCTCTCCGCGTGATTATTTTTAACTCCACCATCCCCCTTTCCCTCGCCGCCCCCTCCGCCTCCCGTCCCTCTTACCTTTATGCTTCCCAAACCACCCACATTTCACCTTCCGACGGCACAAAATGTCCATTTTCCACTTTCCTCTCTTTCTCTTTGTTCCTAGCAGACACTTTTTTTTAATCTTCTCCTTCTGATCGACAATTTGCTTTGCAATGTCGTTCTTCTTTGTGTATTTTTCATCATCTATTCCCTTTTATTCTCTCCCAACCTTCACCCTCCCAAACCGCCCTCTCGTCGAATTTTCACCTCCGCCTACTAGTGCTTCTGGGGTTCTCTTAACGCAGTTACTCAAGCTTTATTGGAAAATAAAATAATTTGCTCTTCCACATATATTCAAATGTTAACATGCGTGGAAGAAAAAAGTATCTTTATCAGAAAAGAAAATACTTTTTTCTTCCACCCATGCTAACATTTGAATATATGTGGAAGAGCAAAGTATTTTCTTTTCTGATATGAATAGCTTCCACAAAGTGACGCCTCAAACCATTCTGTTAACTCCAGCTTTGTTTTGTCAATTAAATAGCGCTTATTTGAGTACTCGAGGAATTCCACCTAATGACCGCTCATGTGTGTACTTAGCTTAATAACAACAGAGCATTAGTTTATATCGAAGTGCGACGGAACCAGAAAATCTTAATAATTCCACTTGTAACCTTACATTGGATTTGTGTTTGTATGAATCAAAACGGTGTCGGAGGCAATAAGAATTCAATTCAAATCTCCTTCCTTATCCGATCTGAAAAAATTGAAGTGTGGCTCATTTACGATCAACTTCAGTTATTATTATGCATGAAGTAAATAAAAATTGAAAGTCATTGTTATTAATTGCCGATAGGATCGTACCTTGTCAGTACGCTATTTATCTTTTTAAGTAATCTGACGATGCAAGGTAACGAACTAGTTAATTATTTTATAAGCTGTAAAAACTGAAGTTTCTGCAGCTCGGGCGACAAGGTTGAGAAAAAATCCGCACCGAGCCGGAAGGGATCCAGAGGGTGGAGCACGGGTGTCACACTTCCCTTGAGGAATATTTTTGTCTTTAATAAAATCCACGATGACAAAAATACTCGCCCGGAACTGCTTTTGAATACGTTTTAATCCCTGAGCATGGAAGTATTTACTGCGCGGTGCTTTGCGGTCTCCTAATTAGGGCAACCAATTTCAAAATTAATGATTTTCGAATTGTTTTGGGAAAAGGGGCTATAAAATCATTTTTGCTCTTAATGAAATGCTCCCCTTAGAGGTTTCCTAGGCCGAAGGCACCAAGTAGCATAATTTTCGCCCCGACTATCAGGGTTCTTTCTCTTCGGCACCAATTCCAACCCCCCTCCCCGGCCCCCTTCCCATCGTCCCACATTCATTCCTCCCCATCTCACTCTTTACGTTCCCATTCCGCCCGCACTTTGTTCTCGCCGAAACCTTTTCATCGACATCCTCCCACTTCCCGCCCTCTTCCCTCCCACCCACTCTTTCCCTTTTCGCGCCTTTCCATCGGCCTCCTATCCTTGCCGCGCGTTGGACTGTGGTTCGTTTATTCCTTCTTCTCCCCCTTCTCCCCCCTACCGCCCATCTTTCCGGCTCCTCTTCGCTTCACTTCCCTTTTTCCTCACCCCCCTCCACACACACCCCGCCCTCTTGCACCCTCCTTTCTCCACGGCGCTCACATTTTCACGCGGGGGAGGGAAGTGTACAGCGTGGCGGCGGCGGTGGAACGGCCGCGGGGGCCGAATTCGTTCGTTGGATTCGGATGTGGTTTAGTGAGCGAACGAGGGCAGAATGGGGATTGGCACGGCGCGAGGACGGGGTATTGGAAGGTTGTGTGTGTGTGGTGGTTTTAGGAGGGAGCACGAAAGGGAAAAAACGTACCCCTCGCGCGCTTCGCTTAATGTAATAACGGGGGTTTCATTAATTCTTCGTGACTGTGGGGATGATTTCATTAAACGTATTTGTAGATATATTCTTATAATGTTTTGAAAACGATTATTTGCATACTAAAGCTTCTGTAAAAATGCTACACTGTTGCGTGATTGTTATAAATGTCAGACGGCAGTAAGTAGCGCATATTTCAACTTAGGTGAACTCAGTTGAAATGGATACCGATAATCTGAAAAATTAATTCCTTCAGTGAATATTGAATTCTCAGCCAGAATGATTGATTCTTAATTCTTTGAAATGCCTATCAAAAGGTCATACGTACTACCCATATGGAAGGCACGGTTACGTCTTGCCTTCTCTGAAATTTTTAAAGTTCGCGGCATTGGTGATTATGTGTATTACCCAAATGGAACTGCGTTCCCTCATCTTCGGTAAAACATGAAAAAGGACAAGATGATGAAAGTTACATTCAATTGGGCCAGGAAAAATAGGGCTCGACTGGAAGGTTTAGAATTTTACGATCGGAAGACTAGCGTCGCGCGCGGGGGTTGGCGTGGGTGAGAGAGGGAAAGCGGAGAATATTTATTGGAAAACGCGAGGACTTCATAGGAAATCGGCAAAAAACTGGACCCTGCTCCAGTATTAAAATTGTGACGAGCTATCATATTTCATTTTAGCATGGCACGATTAACTTCCCCACGTTCACGTGGCAAAAAAAGTTCCTCAAACGGCGGCACAATGGCGCCGGAGACAAAACCAAAGAACGCGTTCGACGACCGGCAGTGAGCAGGGGGCGGTGAGTTGCGTTTTGGGCTTGGGTTGTTCTCTCTCTCTCTTTCTGGATGAGATCGGCCGCAGAAGGGCTGGAAGAGGACTCGCATGAGGGGATCGAAAGAGGGGAAGGGGAGTAGGGGCGATTGTGGGTGGCGGAGCGAGAACTGATAAACAGCTTCCATTCCGAGGGTAATAGTACTAGATATGGGAAGAGAGTGAGAAAGGGAAGGTATACTGGGAATAAAACGAACCCGTTGGGGCTAAATTTGAGACCATTGTGCCCCATCACCCTCGTTGGTGGTCGAGGAAAAAAAAAGTGATGAAATTTCCACTACTTATACCATAAGGCCCATTCCTGGGGAATATACCTTACAGTGCAAAAACTATGACAATGGACTTCAATACTGCCGCTATTAACGTTCAAATCATCGGATACTTGTTATTTGGTAGTAATTAGCTGGAGAAAAATTTTAATTATGTGTTTTATTTTGTCGAAACTGATTTCATTGAGTCCATCGAGTGGCTATGTTCTGATTGTGCAGAGGATCACTTTGCGCCGGATTCTGTACGGTATTATGTGACGTTTTTACTCGGCAATATATTCTTAGGTGACATAAACCTAAAGGTAAAATTAAACTTGAAATCCATGGTATAAATCTCTCTCTGAAAGACACGAGTTGGATATTTGTAGTAGGCTACATCATTGGAAATTCCCGAATGCGATCAAAAGAAAAAATGTTAAACCTTGCCGTGAAAAATAGTTGACTACGGTTGTTCGTGGAATTTTCTGCCGTCGTAAGAACAGAAGTACCTTAAACTCGTTGATTTAATAATCACTGCATTTTCGGTTTCAGGATTAATTTGTGGTAAACATATTTAAATATAACTTTAAATAGGGGAAGTATGTTTTATCCTAAGCGAGCGAAGGTTGCCAGAAATGCGGCGACACTGCTACCGAGAGGTTATCTGACGAATCACTTTCTTTAAGGTATTAGCGTTTCATCTCTAAAATATGAAATTGGTGGTATTTTTCTTTTTTTAACATTATATTTTTATATTTTCTTTCGAATTTGTTGAAAAAAGAGATTTTTTTAAGAATTTATTTATAATGAATACATCGCTACGAAAACTGTTCAGTGAGCCTAATGGTTGAATAATTAAAAGGGGCGTACTTTTAAAAATGCTGCTGCTAAGTGTTAGTAGCCTAGATTCTTAAATCTAAGTTTTGCCCAACAAATTCTACCTTTTATCGCGTTAGTGTTTAACGTTTTAAAATGAATGTGTATAGAAGTGATGTCACTTACATAAGCCATCCGGGATTGACTAATACCAGAGGATGGGAGTGATGAGACGAGCGGATGATGCAGTGCTTCGGAAGAGGGAGAACGGAGCGGGGAACGATAGGGTTAGTGAAAAGAAAAAGGCGAGCGGAGGGGTTTGGGGGGGGGCAGAGGTTGGAAAGGGAATTAATGGCATAGTAGTGGTAGGGGAGGGGTTGTGAGTGTTCGGTGCTCCGGACGAGGAGTCTGGGAGCGCGTGGAATGGGGTTAGGGGCACATAGTATTTTTGGTGCCGAGTGGTTCGTGCCTGGGAAACGGGGGGAGGGGGGGTCTTGTGGGGAGAGATGCTCTGTGAGTCGTAAGTGAGCCAATCGATTGAATTGGCGGGGCAGAGAAGGCGGCGATGGGGGGGCTCGGGTGGAAGGGGGGTCAATGGGAGGGAGAGGGTAGATGGAGACAGTGAAAAAGCGGCGGGGGTGCGATCGTCGGTGGGAAACCACGACTCCTCGCCCGCCATCTGTCTTCCTCGCCCAGCAGCTCTGGGATTAGACCATTTTCTCATTGAGCAGCAGAAGTAAATGAAGGATTTTCATCTCCTCTCCTTTCTTCCGTCCTTTAGACTCCCTTCCCAATATCATTTCATCGTTACTAGCTCGGCGGATTCATCTAACCGCCACCAAATTTTGAAAATACATCATACATGTAGTTGGGGTCGGTGAGAGGTACCGTTTCTGGTAGTATGTACTCTATTTTAGATTCTCGGTACTTTCTTTGGCATAATTGAGGGTCATATCAGCCTTGTACCGACAGTAAGGAGCAGATGGCGTGTAATTAATCATTTTTGAAGTGCTAATTTGTTGGATGTTCATATAAAAGTCTTGGGTTATATCTTTCTACCAGTTTCCCGCGGGAGTCGTAGTGACGTCAATTCGAGGTTTCCGAGAACAAAAATACTTTCTTTCAACCCTCGTAGTCTCTTATCACGTTTTGACGCCCTTCATGTTTTCAAATTTTTAAATACACTTTTCGATACATATTTCGATGAATATTTTGATGCATGTATTAATATGTATGAACCAAAAATGAACACCTAAATATGTGTGCTCTGAGGACAAGGTGTGATATTTTCCATTGGTCTCGATTTTAATGGTCATTTTTCAGTTAACTGCTTTTTCATCGCCCTGTGCCGGGATACATTTAAAATATATTTAAAACATCTTCTGTTTTTGGAAAATAATTACATACTTAGTCTCGCTGGCAGTTGCAACTTCTTTATATTTCACCTTCTATTTTTGGGTGGAATTTTTAGAAAGTATATGTATTTTTCCTTTTCACAAAACATAAAGAGATTTTGGCGCAATTCAGACACGCTGCTTGGATGGACTTAAAAAAGTGAATTCATTGCAATCAACATGGTTGAACTTTTTCTTGATCGAGTTTATCGTCCTTTACTCCACGAATGCCTGTAGATGTTCTGAGATTAAATTTAGGGACATATCACGATATCTTCTTATTCCTGACATTAGGGTACATTATTTCGAAGGCTTGGTAAGAGCGGCTAAATTCTTGTGAAGCCAGATATCGCTGTGTCAAGTCAAAATGAGGTTAAATTGAGAATTCTCCGTTGATGCGACGAAAATAAAATTCATTGTTGGCCTTAATTGACATGTTGACACATCAACTGCCGTAATATTGCTGGTGTCGCCCCTCGTTTTGGACCCACTCGAGAGTGTGCCGACTAATGAATTTTTTTCGCCTTTCCTTGCGGGAGGGTGGAGGGGTGGTTGAAGATTGAGATAGGGAAGGGCTTATAATTACAAGTTATTTCTTTTCATTGGCGGACCTTTTGCACACACAATCCATTCGGTCTTTCTTGTCCTTCGGTGCATTTGACACTCGTTTTGTTTTGCTTCCTTCCTTCTCTCACTCCACCCCCCCCCCCTGTTTTCACCCCGACTCTCGTCTCCTCCCCAACTCTTTTATGGCAGCCTCATCTCTCCCAAATTTATTATCTCAAGCCCACCCTCGAGTTCGTCCGTGGCCCACTTCGACCACCCCGTTCCCTGCCACCCTCTTCCTCCCCCGGATGGAAAACACTTTCCCTCTCAACCCTCTCACTCCCTCGCACGGCGTGTGTGTGCGTTGCCTCTCTTTCTCTCTCTTTTCACCCGTCCATCTCTCTATTTCCCTCGAATGCATTTAACTCATTTCCTCTTGTTTGCCCAAGTTTCCTCGCTCCACCGTCCTCGTTCAGGATTGAAAAAGAAAATTAAAAAAAGATCATCTCCGCCTTCTCCCCCACCGTGCCGTTTCCTCCCCCCCCCCGTGCCCCTCCTCTAATGTTCCTACCCTTGCGGAAACTGCCCACCCTCCCGTCCCTCGACCCATCATACAGACACGGGGGCGTACACAAACACGCCACCCTTTTCTTCTCCCCTCGTCCCACATTCGCCGCACTCCACACACTCCCCTCCCCCCTCTTCATCGGCCTCCACCTCGCCATTCCCCACCCATTTCTTTCTCGCTGCCACCTCTTCCTCGTCTTCCTCTTACACTCCCCATTCATTTATCACGCGCGCCTCTTCACCTGTTACTCTTAATCGCTTTGAACGACGTGCCCCCTTCTGTCCCTCACCTACGCCGTCTCTCCTTCCCCGCCCCTCCCCATACCTTCTTTTCCTCTCCATCCCCTCGACCCGCTCTTTCCTTCTTTCGATGAAAAGAGGAAGAGCTCTCTCACAAGGGGGTGTGGGAACACCGTCGGCGCCGACACCTTGGTCCTCTTCCGCGCGCACGGTCCATTTACGAGGGCGAGGTCAAATTACGTGCTGACCTCTCTCTCTTTCACCCTTTCTTCCGCATCACTTGGAGACTTGGGCGCGGCTTGTTCTTTTTTTTTCTCTCTCCTGAATCCGAGTTGGGTGGGTGTGCTCGGCTAATGGATGATCCGCTCCAACGGAGATTTTGGAAGAAAATTTCTCGCCGTCCAGAAACTGAGGTACGTCGTTATTTTCTCGCAAAAAGTTTTTCCATGAAATATTTCCCAGCCTTTTACATGAAGGTTTACGTGGAATATCCTGTGAGGTTGTGGCCGCGAAATACCCTTCACGGCCTATGTTTTTCCATAATTAATTCTTGTGCATTTATGGTGTATTTTCCCAAATTTATGCGTTGTGTGATACAACATTTCCCATGATTTACGAATATCTGAACTGATTTTCTTTCACGTTACTCCATCATTTAATCATATAGTATTTAATAATTTCCCCGTAATAAGTAGGTAACGACAAAATATGTTGACGTTTTTCCCTCATCGCACTAATTTCTTTTGCCTGTGCTATATTTTAAGTGCAGATTATTGATAGAGTTAAGGATTAGATGAATGTTTGGTTGGTCGGAAAAGAAACTGATGTTCGGGAATACCGTCAGTAGTAGGCAGCTGAACGCAGGAATCGATGAGTGGGAAGTGGAGTAAGGCGTCGGGCGCGTTTCAATGCTCGAGTGTTTCTCTCTCTCTCTCTCAATCTCTCTGCGACCACGACGGGAAGCCTCATGGGCGACTAATGGCATGCCATCAGGGCGATCGTGAAATGACGGATCCCGATGTCGACTGATTTTTTTATGCGGTGATGCGCCGCTAATGCTTGGTGATGCGCCACAGAACTCCCGGGGCAAATGGTTTCCATTTCCTCCCCACGGCCGCCTCATCCCTCACCTAACCCGCTAAGTGAGGGGTTTTTCCTTCCTTATACCACAATCCCGAGCCCATAAGGATTTCTCGCGGACCCCCGACCTGTTCCCCTCCCATCAACTTGTTAAGGTTCCTCAATTATCACCATCCTTATTCTCTCCGCCTCACTCGCGCCCTACCCATATCGTCGACATCGGCTCCCTTGCCTCCCTTCCCATTTTTTTAGTCTCACCCTCCCTCCCCATTGTTTTCTTACTTCCTCCCCTACATCTTCCACCCGCACCTCTTCAACCAAACTCTAACCCTTTCAGCCATCGTCGACGATTCCGAGCGCCAACTTCTCCTAATCTCTTCTTTCTTTCCCTGCGAAATGATTTACAGTATGTGATATGCTGATGATTATTAAAGAAGCATTCGATTTATTATCAACTTGGTAGATGAGAGTAATGCGCTGTTTCCGGTAAAATCGAGGACAGATGTCGAAACGGGGTATCATTGTGACCGAAGAAAAAGCATCAATTATTTCTCCAAACAAGGCCCCGACAAAACCATGACAAAGTCGGTCCATGATATGTATTTGTTTTCGATACTTTTCTACGTAATCAAGTTTAGAACATATAGAACATTTAAAAAAATCAGGTAGGTTACTGAAAACCTTTAAATAATATTTCTTTTGCCAAGGGTTGATCGTCATTTTCGTCGGGCGTCGGCATTTTACCCGATAGCTGATGCTCAGTGAGTAGTGACTCACTGCCTGTATCTGTCACCAATTTTGTTAATTGAAAGAAAATATTTTAACTGGCTTTAATTTATAATTTTCTCCTCCTACTTAGTGTACTTCTCAAAAACATACGGATATTAGCGGTTTCTCTTTCCATAATTCATCATTTCTTACCCCTGATTGCTTGTTTCTCTTAAGAGGGAGGTTTATGTTCTTTTTTCTTTGACCAAGGGAAGCATAGTTGAAAAATTTCGGGATCCCGAGCCGATATTTACTAGTACCGCCATGTCGTTGTACGTGTGCTCACCTATTTCTCTCCTTTATATGTATACATTTTTTGTCCCGCTGCTCTGCTTGCCAAGTTGCCTTTTTTCACGCACTCCCCTTATCTCATTCACCCCTACTCGTTTCAACCTTCAATGGGATGCAAAGAAGAAAAAAGTGGGAAAAAATAGAGCGGGAGGAAATCCACCTTCCCATCGGGACATGGAGCCCTTTCTATCAATCTCTCCGCCCCCTCCCACCCCATTCCAGCCTCCCGCGCCCTCCCCACTCCCCCGAGTAGAGTCGTCTCCCAAAGGGGCGCTCTATCTCAAGCCCTCCCACTCCCCCCCCTTCCCTTTCAAGCTCTCCCTCCCTCTTTCGGCGGTCTAGACGGAGCGGGGATGAGCAAGGGCGTGTGGGATCTTTTTTTCGAAAGATGGCGGAGGAGGTAACTCACGGGGATCCATGTGTTTTTGTGGTCTTCAAAAGTGTGTGTGTTTGTGTGTAGGAGGGAAGGGCGTTGGCGGCGTCGGTAGCCGTGGTGCTGGTGGATAAAAAGGTTGGAAGGTGTGAAGGTTGGGTGGCGCCGGGGTCGGGGCTCTAGAGGCATTCCCTAATGGATGCGCGAGGGAGGAAGAAAAGACGCGGGCTAACGAGAGTGAGAGGATTCGGGGAGGCGGGGATATGGCTTTGGTTGCTTCAATTTAGACCGCGTCCGGCGTTTCGCACATTTTTTTTCTTCCCTCCCCGCCCCCCGACCCTTTTCTCCACGTCAGCTTTTCCCTTTCCCTGAAGCCCCTTTCTCTCCTTTCCTCCCCCCTCTCCCTTCTCTCCTCTCTATCATCTCGTTCTTTTCTCGCGCACTCCGCCCCATTCCGTCGATTACTCCATTTCTTGGATTCGCTTCCGCCGAGCGTGCTGAACGGGTATTCATTTGCCGGCGTTACTCCTGGAACGCCCTCGGTGGTTATCTCGATTAATGCGTTCTATTCTGCAAGCTCGGGAGTTATGCGCTGTTAAGACGTAAGATTTCCACGATGAACTTCTTCAAATTTTCATATATCTCATCGCTGTTTGATTTGATAGGTTGCGTGTCTTCCCTTAAGAAGTTAATATTTCTCTAACGTTACTATATTTCATTGTTTCTGCGGTGGCGCCAGTTTTATTTTAACTTGCTGTTTTTGAATTTATTCGCTAGGTTTTTATAATCAAGATCACGCCATTATTTTTTCTTCGTATTACCCACCTGTGGGAAATTTCAATTTGTGGTGTATAGCGTAGCATAGCGTGGTGATATAATTTCTTACATCACGTTTGTTTATTCATGGATTTAAACCCTATAAAACATTGCCGATTCTGTTCGTGCTACTCATTGAGGGTCCCTGCAGGCATTATTCACTTGTTATGCAAGTCAATTTGTTCAAAATGTATTGGTATGTAGTTCTGTCGTAGATTTACTTTTTGTGGACTAAACTATTAGTGAGAGTCAGCGAGCGTAGGTTGTTTTTTTCTTTCTTTCTTTCATAAACACCTCGGAGTGTCCTGAAATCAGATGAAATTGAGGGGATTTCCCCATCTCATTCTCACTATTCGGACGTAAATAAGTCAACCCAATCAATCAGTCGTGCCACAGACCGCTTCCTCCGGAGGAATGAAAGGGCGGGCGTCTTGTCTCTTTCCCGCCAGATAGTGACTAGTCAACCTCTCTGTGTCCATTTGCGCGCTTTTCTCTCTCCCTTTCCATCCCTCCCTCACTCCTATTCACCCGTGTCCTTCCTTTGTCACGGGAAGCTAGCATCTTTTGTCTTCCCATTTCCAGCGTTTCCTCATGCGGGGCTAATTTACTGCATCGCCAATCGTGTGGACTAGGTGATCGGTTTTATTTACCTTCTGAGAAATTGAATGAACATTCGTTTTCAAATTCCCCTTCGGGGATTTGTGGAGGTTTATCATTTACTACCCTGTTGTTGCTTGTTTTTTTAATTTGTTCATCAAATACGTAAAATATTTGTTTTAAAATAATATCAATGATAGAGGCTACTTTCAGGTGCAAGAGCGAAGTTTTTTCCCCATAGAAACCCCATTTATGTAGGACCTCTCAGATAGTCTTTGGCAGTATACAGAGATGTACCTTGAATCTAATTCTGTTCCAGATAGATTACTTTGAATTCTTGAAAATAATTTCAACGTTTAAACTAAACGTTTGACCTATTAAGTGTTGAGACTCGCGGATTCGAATCGAAACTGAGGGCGGATAGCGGGAGAGCTTCCCGCAATATTTGACCCACTCCACCGTCCATTAAAAAAAACCATTTCAGCGGTAAAATCCTAAAATCTCGTTATTTCTCACTACGTTTCATAACTCTACGTACGGAACATCGAGCACCTGGTCTCCGCGATCCTTTGGTGCTCAGTCGGCTTTCACGTCCGGTCTCAAGTGGCATGCACCGAATTAAAAGGTCATACGACCAGGCTCTAACGGGGTTAGTTGCTGGAGCACATGCCACATGCTTGGAGCTCGTTGAACTGAGACGTCTCATTCAGGGTTGATCGAATAAGGAGTGCTGTTGCATCGGAATTATGTAGATATAAATTCGATCTCTCCTTAACATATCCAATTCAAAACGTGGTTAAAAGTTACAAGTGTCTCAATTGTCATCATAGAGCGTCTTGTCTTGAAGACTCTTAATTTAAAACGTCTCCGGGAAACGCTGACGCTGTGTACCGTTTATTTTGCATCACCTAACTACTTTGTCATTAATTGATCTCGTATTTCCCGTCTCACTAAAACTCCTGCATGTCCTCTTTATTCAAGTCTTCTGTTCAACATCGAAAACGTTTCATCTACATCATCCATCCAATCCGTTTCCTCGAATGCTTTGCTTTTATTAATCCTTTTATTGTAGCTTCGGTAATTTAAAGACCCATAGAGCACAAAAATCGCTCCAGACACGACCTAACATGAGATTTTGGTGTGCCAGAAGTTTTCAAGGAAGCATTCCTCAAGAGAGGTGAACTAAATGATGGCATTGATGTTTTTAAATTAGATTCAAATTATGGATACCGATAAGTGTAGCCCTCCGTGGAGAGTAATTAGACCAGGCTGAATATTAAATGTTTTGGACACTGTATTAGGTAGTATTAGGAGGTACAGCAAAAGTAATGAATCTGAGAAGAGTTTTGCGATGCCTATCCGCTGAAAGGAGATGATTGAGATCGAGTAATCAATACGGGAAAAGAGTCGTGTGGATTTAGACTTTAGGGAAAGCGGGCCAGGGAAACCTTCGAAGAGTGGTGGAATCAAAAGCTGAAAATCAAATTAAAATGGGAAACTGTGAATTTTATGTAGGAACGTATTGGGAAAAAGTGACACTGATTACTCGGTATTAAAGAATATCCAGATGAATGGGTCATACCTTGAGTAAAAAGAATTTATCAATGGCATAAATAGGGAAGCTTCCATTAGATACACGATGGACAAATGTATTGACCAAATAATGATAAGTTCAGTGTTAAAGGGAGTTAAAATATTTGTATTGGATTGGGAAGTATATGAAGTGGCAATTAATCAATCTTTAGATAATTGAATTAAAATCAAGTAGGTGCGTACTTGTTGGCCAGTCGAAAATGGCACTGGTTTTATGGCCCTAAAATTACCCTTGTCCCGAAGTTTCGATATTTCTCTCTCACGCGAACGATTCAAAAGGCACTTTCCTTCAACTGCTATAGGAAATGTGTCAGCTTGGTTTGAGAATATTTTCATCCAAATCGAACTCGAGGTTGGGGGAAATTTGGAAAGTTTTCACGTTAAAACACTTCACATGCCTTTCCTGGGAGCGGGGAGAAGCGCAAAACTCCCCTGTGTACCGAATTTTAGATTCCTCCCCGGTGCCTACGTCCACATCTCTGACCCTTCCTTCACACCTGTATCTATATGTATATATATATAATATGGTGTGTGTATATATATGCCTCCGGAACAGGGACGGTAGGTGAGAATAAAGGGGGATTTCAGTGGAGAGGGACATCCCCAGAGGGTGGCGCTGGAATGGGTGGCATGTATTGGAATATCCCGTCGCATTAGCGGCCGGCCTCCAGAGCTCCACTTCACACCCCAGTGCCTGGGGCTTCGGCGCTCACATCTCTTACCTGGTATTCTGAAAAGAGGCCGATGTAGTGGCCCGCTACCATTCCCACCAGCTTCACATGTTCACTTTCCTCTTTATCCAACCTTCCCTTCCAATCTTGCGTATTTTCCCTTCGTCCTCCAAATTTCCCCCGTGTCCCTCTTCCATCCTTCGTCTCCGCTGAAACGTAACTTTGCTCACTTTTATTTGCCACCATTGGCATCCCGTTTGCTAGATATCTTAGAGAACGTTCATTGGATAGGGCAATCCCCTCGCTTTAGCATCTCACGCTTTTCAATAAGTCAAGCGTGAATGTTCGTCGTGAGTTTTGCTTCCGTCTGCGAACGATTGTTTTGATGTTCGCGCGACTTACCTTTGCATAACTTGAATTCCCTTCCCTGCGGAAGATTTCTATTTTTATTTCCATTGATATTTCTACCAT
The DNA here is from genome assembly GCF_022747635.1 of Hetaerina americana. NCBI lineage: Eukaryota > Metazoa > Arthropoda > Insecta > Odonata > Calopterygidae > Hetaerina > Hetaerina americana. Next base: position 69,522,508 of record NW_027286874.1, read on the forward strand.
TCTTGCATTTTTACTCCTATTGAACCAAAAGGTTTTAGCGTACTGTGTATTTGCAATCAATTTGCAATCAATTTTACAATCTGTATAGGTGGGGTATAAACCTCTTGGTTCCCGTGCATTCTTGCTGAAATATATATAAACTTTTTGCCTTGTTTTCGTTCTGGTCAACGTAAATATAGGATTGCTGGATTTCGTTCGCCGCGCAAACACAATGTAGGAGCACTCGAAGGACAAGCGTGCAAAGGAAAAGGTAAGTTAAGTTAAGTTAACCGCGAGGATTTAATGCTCCACAGGGAAATGAGCGAGTAGGGAATTGTGATTTTGTGAAGAGAGCCGCGCTATGTGATAATAAAGCAGATGGAGAGGACGAAATAAGTCTTAACCGTCTCATTTGAAACCGAAGGAACTTGAAACTTTTAAATGGGCTAAGGGCGTATTTCGCAAAGTTTTCATCGTTTAATTAGGGAAATCAATTTCCCGACGATTGTCAATTCAAAGCTGCGATTGGTGGAAGCTTCCAATGCTAGGCTTACAACGTTCGGGGGGCGGAGGGAAGCGGGACTACCGATAGTCAGTATATTTCCCCCTCCCCATTACTTCTCCTCATCTATCCTTCCCATTTCCCTCATTTCTTTTTCTCATTTAGAATATTCTTATCGGTCCAGCTCTCATCTGCCTCCCTTTCTATTACCATCTTTTTTATCTTCCTTTATCGTTTCCCTAATTTTATCCCTTCTATTCCGCTCTTTAAATATCCAACCCTTTTGCCATCTTCGAGTACCATAAACTCTTTTATCTCTTGTCCCTTTCCCTCTCCTATTTTGCTCTTATGCTACCGATACCTTCTCTCTCATCCACCCTCTTATCTTACCCCGCCCTTTCACCCTTTCATCCTTCCTCACATTCTCTCTCTCAACCCTCGCTCTCTTCCGTGAGCTGTACCCCGGTCGCCGTCGGAGTTTGAGTTCAGGGAAGTTTTTGGGATGTTACGAGGGTGGCTCTGGTTGTCGGGGAGAGGGAGCGAGAACAGACATTGCCGAGAGTGCAAGGGAAAGGGGGCTGGGTTGGAGGCCGGCGCGTGAGGGCGTGTTTGCGTGGCCGTGGGCGTCTCCCTCCCGTGGGGTAGACACACTCCATTGCTTCGTGTCGGAAGTGCGAGGTGAAGCGACTCCGGGACACGGACGCTGCCACCAACCCGCGCTCTTCACCGCTGCCTCTCTCCATCCTCTTCTCTCGAATATCCTCAGTTCTGCTCTCTCGTCGCTGTCCAATCCACCAATTACGCAAGGTTGTCCCCATTTCACCTTGTCGCCCATACCATAACCCACACACATACATCATCTCCCTCTCTCTATTCTCCCCCTTCCTACCTCATCTCACCCACTCGTTTCCTTTTTTTTTGCTGTAAAACAAGTGAAATTTGCGTCGATTCCGACGATGCTATAAATTATTTCGCTTGGCGCATGCAAAATGGGCAAGGGAAGTGGTATTTTTTGTCACCGTGTGTATCCAAATAATGTCCTTTTTGACGCGAGATTTCGTGACCTTCCGAATAACAGTGTCGAGGATAACGAAGTAACTCACGCTGAAGTCCAATTTGGTGAAATAACTTCGGTGATTTATCTTTTTTTAGAGCTCGCTCATAGGTTCACATGCGAGTCGCCATTGCGTCCTATCTAGAAGCTTTCACTGAATTTAAATTCAAAATTGAGTCAAGCCATCGCTTGGTTTGTTAATGAAATTTACTCTACGCAGAAAAGTAATTTTTTACATTTTTGTCGTAATAAGCAGGGACCAAAATTAATTGCCTCTGTTTTGTTTTAATTTTAAATTTTTGAAGAAACACACCATACATTAATTGAATTCATATTGTGTATATTTTACGCAATCAAAAATACCTTTTTGGCGATGAAAATAAAGTACTTGAAATAATGTGTGGAACGAATTAATTAGACTTGTCTGCAAATGATTACGAAGGATAAGAATAAAATAAAAATTTCATGTCATTGACCGGCAGTGCTAATTTTTGTTATCAGTTAAGTGATGTCATGTCTTCTTATATTTTTAATTAATTAAACTATATTTTCCAAAAATTAAGATTTCCTGTTACCTTTGCGAAAACTTGGCATAATACTACATGCGTACCAGGCTTCAAATGAATATCTAAACAACTCGGCTGTCGTTCAGTATTTTGTTTTTTTTCCAGGAAGTTTTATTTTTTCTGCATTATAAAGATTTCTCTGCTGCAGTACTTATCCATTTTTTGATCGTTTCAACCCTACTTTGAACTACCCTACTTTTCAACCTACTTTGTTTTTAATTAATTAAATTCGAGACTTTTATTCATTATTTTCACATAATAATATATAATCACTAAAATAAGTGGCAAAAAGTCGAGTCGACTTAAAGGTTTCCGTATCTGCTTCATTAGTCAGTTGGCACGACTGTTCGCGGTATGGAAGTAATTTTCCTCGGAAACCCGTCTCGTTCCTTTCCGTCCTTAAACTTCCCTCTCCTACGCTCTCCGCCTCTGCACCGTCTCATTTAACTGCATCCTCTACCACTTTCCCCCATCGTCTACTCTTCTCCATCCCCTTGCCACCATAACTCCTCTTTTCCCTCACTCCCTTCTCACTCCCTCTGCATAGTTCCCCCCTCTTTCCCACACCGTCTGCCAATCTTCCACGGCTGTCCCCGCCCACTCTTTTTTCACGCACCTACTAACTCTCCTTTCGTCTTCTCCTTTTGCCGCAGCCACGTTCTGTAGCCGGTCGTGACCACCTGGCCGTGGTTATTACCACGAATACCACAGGGTAATGGATTCGGTCCGCGTAAGTTTTCAGTGATTTTCATTTGTCTTCCCACTTCCCATCGCTCTCCGATCCCACTACGCACACCCATTCCCCCGACCACGGCCCCGTTCCACAATTTCGGTCCTCTAAACCTTCCTCCGCCCCTACCCCCCACCCCCCGGTCCACTTGGCGTCCGTGTGGCATTTGTGAGTTCATTTTTTAACGCCCGTCCGTCCCAGCGGCGGTTCCGATACGTCCCCTCTGCGTCCTCGGGAACGCTCGCTTGCGTTTTTACGATTTTCCGAGGCAGATTGGAAAATCTCTCCTCTCCCCCGGGGTACCTGCGTCCGGAAGTGAATTCGGATTTTTGCGGTCTGTTTTGGGTTTCGGTCGGGGTCCTATCTTTTTTTTGTGCCTTCACGCTCCTGTAGCTTTACGAGGGCCCGTTTTGGTGTTGGGCGACGGGCGCACCCGTGTTCACGCGGCGATTGAAATGGAAGAAGAATTCTTGGAAGTTTGTGGATGAGGGTCAAAAAAATGTACTCTTCTCTTGCGGCGACCACTCGAGTATTTCCTGTGAATTTTTTGCCCTTCCGGCGGTATTTTCGTGCGGAATATTACGGGCAATTCATCTAGCCATTAAAGCCGGTAGTTAAAATGTGAGTGCTTTCGAATGCACCAGTCCCCGTAATGATTTAATCGGGTTGATCGATGTCGATTTTGTGGGTGAAATGGAAAAAAAACTTAATTTTTAAATCCTGCCGCTTTCTTGGCCAGTCTCGGGTGTGGCTTGTGTGCACCTCGTTGAAATGGCTTGCGTTGCGTTTTGCGAAATGCTACGGAAGACCTCATCCCACCCTTCAAGTCATTATATGGACTATTAAGCGAATGTTTTGTCCTCATTACGGGTCATATCGAGCGGATCATTACGATAATGTCTCGTGTTTGACGCCACTCCAGAGCCGTGTATCGTGTAATCCCTCCCCCCCCCCTTCGTTGTCTTCTCCCCTATCCCCGCAAATCCTCTCACCCTTTCATGCCACATTATGCATCTGTAGCAGTTTCGCCTCTATCGCCGCCATTTTCCCCCGTAATTGGCACGTCTCCCCTCTTCTTGTTAAAGAGGAGGAGAAGGCAGCGGGAATCATTTAATTAAAATTTAATGCTCATTAGGTTGCGTGACTCAACGCCCCGGCAACAGCTGTGTGCTCCATCCTTCTACCGGGGGCGGGGTGAGACAAGGTGGTCGGGGGGGGGAGGAGAGGGAAAACGAGAGAGAGAGATCTCGCGCGACAAGATAGTTGAACTCGCCCACTATCGAGCGGAGTCTCCCTTTCCCTTCTCCTCCCCCCTCCCACTCGAGATCTCTTCCTCACTCCCGCTTCCTCCCATTTCGTCCCCGCATTCCATTCTTCCCTCTTTTCCCCCTTCCGCCGACTGATATGGCGGTCACTGCCTAGCGGGGCGCGTCTGGCGTGATTCGCCATGTTAGGATCTTTTTTTTTTATTTTTCCTCTCGGCCACCCTTAGGCGACATCCCCGCGGTGCCGAGGATATGCCGGGTTAGATCCTGCTCTCGGGGACCGGGTGATCGCGTGAAGCTTAAGTCCTCGAGGCAGCGGAGGAGGTCCCCTCGCGGTGGTGGTTCGTGAGGGAGGGTCTCTCCCTATGTCGTTGGGGGGGAAAATGCGTCTCCTGCCACCGTACTTCCTTACGTCATCCTCCTTCTCCACTCCTCTTGTTTCTCACCCGAGACGGTTGACAGTGTTGAATCGAGTTGGTGGTAATTGGTTCTGGTCCATCGAACCCGGTACTCAGGACGTTGCCTTTGGTCGTAGTTCGGATTGCTTCGTCCGTTCGTCGGCATCGTGGCGTGCAGCCGTTTATGTTAATGTCACCTCAAAGTTCCCCTTTGAGTGCTAAGGCGTTCCACTAATTGCTCTCACGATTAATCCGAAGCTAGCGGTAATTTGCTCTGCTTGAAAGTCGACAAAGAGGCACTTTGCAATAGTCTCACGTGGTACTGCAATCTGCAGCTCAGCATATAAGTTGACAATCGTTCTTCCTGAGGAGAAAAACCAAACCAGAATATGGGAGATGTAAATTTCTTTAAAATGCCGAGCGAAATAAGTTTCCTTAAAATTGCTAGCTGCACAAGAAAGCCGGTCTATTTGCATATTTCCACCTTGGGGCGCTGAAGTTTTTCAATATTCTGCTACGTGAAGGAAGATGGGAAAGAAGAGCTACACCGCATGTGGTGGTAAATGTTATGCAATGATATATCAGAGGTTGCAAGCCGTGAAGATAGAATTAAGGATTCGTGAAAGTCGAGTGCACAGGAGATATTTTTTCCGAAACCATCTGTTACTCATCTCCCATTCAACCGGTTCTGTTGCTCCTCACCGATACCAAAACTGTTATTCTGGCCATTTTTTTCAAACGGGCGCAGCAAACGCGTAATTTTAATGATCCGAATTGAAACGGATACGTAAACTGTTCCATGCTCTTTGGATGGAGCACGTGTAATTAGTGTTTTTACCGGAGTCTCTCGTGCGTTAAATTTCTGTGCTTTCTTCCAGCCGTTCTACTTCCTTTAACCCCTTCTCTTTCCTGATGATGCGTTTGTTTAAAATGGTAAAATTAGTTGCATACGCGGCGATAGAAAAGTGTTTCAAAACAAAATACGAGTATGAAGTGAACATGTAGCCATGGTTTTCTTATTGGGCTAGCACTTATTCCCTTTTGCTATCCGGATCCCGTTTCGCCTCTTTTGGCTGAAGTTTCATATGCAAAATAAAGTTCGGGCTCTATGCCATCCTTACGCATGTGCGGACTTCTCGCCCCTTGGGTTCGGATTTGAATCCCGGCGGTGGGAAGATTTTTCTCAGGCATTCTAATTCATATTTGGGGTGTGCTATGTGGTGAGAGCTTTAAATAAATTGGCCTTCGTGTCTTTCTTGAAGGTTTGGCTAATGTCGACGCCAAATTTCTTTCCACCCTTCCTCAATTTCCTGGAAATCGTAACCCAGTCAAATTACTCATTTATCTCTAATAGCGCAAATCACATCAGCTATCGGTCTCCTCCCCTAATAAATACAGTGTGCGTGGAATTGTCTTTTCAGTTTTAGAATTGGTAGAAGTATTTGTGCATTTTAGGGAATTGATGTCCGAAGGCGAGAGGAGACCCAGTGCAAACTTAGCAGGAGCGTGTAGCAACCCCACGAGGAAGCTCTGGGCGCGGTGGGGCGTAATCACTTGACGAGGCGGCATCGGGAAAGCATAATCCTCGAGTCTTATCACCACCGCCACTTTAAGTGCCGAGGGTCCCAAGTTTTCGCGAGAGGCGGACCCTCGAGGGGTGAAATTTGGCAACCCCACTCCTCGTTTCTCGCTCAGCTCAGCCGAGCCTTCAGCTCGAGAATCCACTCCTCCCGCGCAAACACCGAGGAGCGCGCACCCCTCTCCAATTTATCGCACCATCCCCTTACTCCGCTATCCCTCCCCTCACAGTCTCGAGTGAGCAGGCGTCCACCAATTAATTCCGTCGCCGCGTCAGATTTAAAAAAATAAGAAACTGAAATAAGTGAAAAAATAATTTTTTTTAGTGTCTCCACCCCATCCCATAACCTTCATACGACTCGGGGTATTTCCCGTAGTAGCACGTTTTCGCTAGTTTCACCTCCCTCGGTACCCTTATTTCCAACCCTCGACCATCACCCGACCCTCTCCCCTACCGATCCACTCCCCCTCCGAGCGTGATTCATGTTCGCCACACCCGTTTCTCTTGCGGAGTGTTAGAGATTGGAGAGGGTTGGTTTGAGGGAGTGGGGACAGTTTCTCGCGAAATCGCGCAATCTCCGCCCCCTTCCTACCGAGGGCGTTGTCCTTAAGTCATGTGGCTCACCCCAGAAATACGCGTGCGAGAGACAGCGAATGAAAATGCGTATGAGGAGCGTTAAGAGCTCTCCCGCCGAAGCCCCCTTTCCTCCTCGCTGCCGGTCGATCCAAGGCCGACCATCCGATTAGACTATCGTCCTGGGAATTTCGCTCGCCTTCTCAAGGTTAACACTTGCTGGCATACACGTAGGTTGTAAGCGATAGCTTCTATTTCGCTGCATTTTAATCTTGCCATGAGCTCGTCATATATTTCGAGGTCATGGCTGTGCGTTTCCTTGTTTTGCTGCACAAAAAGTTTCTGGGGTTTGTCTCTGTTCTTGAACGATATAGTCAACCCTATAAGGTCGACCTAAGAGGGGTGTGGATAATAATGCGGTCGAAGAGCTCCATTCACATTTAACTTCAAAAGGGCTGTCCAACACTTTCAAGTTTTACCCATTTTGCCAAAGAATCATCAGTTGCACAAAGTACTTTCAGTCGAATGAAGGTGATGGTCTTTCGAAGGAGAAAATTATTAGTCGGGCGGGGGAAAATGTTTCTCGTTTTCATCTCTTCACAGAAAAGTGGACACCCATGTCTATATTTTCATTGAAATAGTCTTAGAGAAGTGCTTATTTAGTAATATCCAGTCTCTTCACTAACTTAAATTTTATTCTTCACTTCATCGATTCTACAAATTTAAGGACTACAAAATTGTCGCTTTGAATCTTTCTTAACCCCATCGAAAGGTCCTCGTTATTAACTCAGTCGTGAACCAAACGATCGGGAATAATCGAGAAATTTTTAAAATGTCGTGAAATCATTCATTTCGTCAAAACTTAACGAAAAATTGTTTTTTTTTAAGTCGAAAATATGGTCGACGTATCCAGAATTCTTGATTTCAGTTAAGTTGTTTAGCAGATTTGTCGTTTTAAGCGTCGTTCATCGCGTATTCAACGACTGCGAAAACAAAACGGCAGTAGAACCGACTGAGGTGACAACAGGGGTACGTGTAACGGCTGATTAATTAAAAGTGCCTGATTAAAATCCAAATATTTAGAAGAAAAATGAGGAAAATAGCATCTGGAATAATGATTTAGAAAATAAGTGGTTACCCTAATTGATGGTTAATATTCTAGATGATTTCTTGTAAGGACTTTAAAGATCCTAATGACCGCCGGCAGTTTTCAGTCCCACTCATGGAAGATATAAAAAAATGGTTAAACTTCTAGATTTTCGCGTGTTACGAAGGTAATGGAAAACATTTTTCCCTGCCGCGTTCGATCATCTGGGTTGCACTCGGAAACAGTTTAACAGTTTCACAGACAGGATTACATCCAAAAATCCCCCAAGTTTTTTAAATGAAACAGATGTTAGATAACGCTTCATTGTTCTTATCCCTGATCGGTGGAGGATATGAAGGTTTTTCTCGTGGAAGTTTGCCGTATCACTCCAAGTACATCCAGCATACCACTCACATTACCTTCAGAGTTCGTGTCGTTCATACTCTCGGTCGATAAGAGCAATCTATCACCCAACCGCAACCTCGGGAACATCATTCACGAGGTATAGAACTAAGTTTTTTATAACATTATATGAAGTGTATTTCTGGGGTCATAATATTAAGAAATGCACCATTCCGTCATGTGGACTTAAACTGCTGGAGATTGATGCATCAGTTTCTTAAAATTATCAATATCTTCGTAGTTTAGATGAATATTTGTTGCCACAGTTTCGATAGGCCATCAGATATACGTGTGCGATGAGGGGTAGGGCTTAGGGTAAATCTGAAAAAGGGTGAGAAAGTGGATGTTTTAGGTAGTGATAGAAGGAAGAATTTTATGTCGGCGGAGAAGAGAATAAGCTTTTTGTATTGCATCATGAAGGGAGGTAGAAGTAGAACTGAAGAATACAAACAACAGAAAGTTCTCGCGATGCGTTGAAGATAAAGTCATTAGGGATCTTCCAAATCATATCTTTAATTGGTGGAACGCCCTGAATGAATATCATCACGTCGCATAGTCTAACTCAGACGAAGTTGGGAGAAGTTGTGGCCGCTGATCCCCATCTCGCTCAATTTCCACCCCGTTCGCACATTTTGTAAGCCCGAATTTTGGACCTGCCCGATCATCTTGCGGGGAGAAAATCATCTAGACGACGCACATTACGTGAGCGGAGGAGACCAAGCTTCCCACGTGCTCTCAAACTCATCTTCTTCTCCTCCATTGTTTTCCTCTCCACTTTCCTGTGAACTCGCTCGGGAAAAAAAAGTCGAAAGAAAAGCGCGCGACCTTCCCGCATTGGGGGGGGGGGGGAGATTTTTCCTTTTCGTGGGTCGCGGGTGTGTGTGCGCGCGCTTAGGAGAGTGTGTGCGTTTTGTGTGCCTGGCGCGTCACGACGCGACACGGTGAGTCGCACAAGTGGACCGAATGGTTGGCGGATCTTGGCGCGCGCGTGGGCGTCGTTGCGTGCTCTTGGCTCGGTTGGTGGGTCACAGGACGGGGTTGGGGGGGGCGAGGTGAAAGGGCGAGGGGAGGCATGTCCCCCTCTTTTGTCACGGCTCCGTTTTTATCCCTTGTTGCACCGTTCTCTCTCTTCCCCCACTCCTCGAAAGGTCTCTTCTCTCCTACCACACGTGGAACGATCGGTTCTAGTAGCATATGGATAATCCCCAGTGTGGATGGAGTAATTCCTCACGAAGGACTGGATTATTTCCATTGATTGGGCACTGAAAATTTTTTAAACGCAGCTTATATAATAGTTTATGACATTGAATTATCAGCTTTTTTTAATGCTTTCAAGTGGTTAACTGATGAAAAAAATAAGTTCCGAAATGCTCTAATCACGGTAATTGTGTCTGCCCGTGAATTACTTACGGAGGCAAGGCAAGAAGTTAAAGAAACGGATTGATTGTGCCTTTAGGTGAAAGCATTCGTTATTCCATACAGGATTCGTTTTCGTCACAATGGAACAATAATAGTTTTTTATTGACTTAAATATTGAGAGTCGCCTGATATCATCATGCAATCAACTACCAACTTTAAATGACGTTTAATTTCAACTTCTTGAGACGGCTTGCGAATTGATACGTAGATTTATATTACGATGAGAACCATATTGAGATATCCAGGACGACATCTGACATTACTGTTGGGTGTTATATTTATGGAAATGTGTGGATTGATTTATATGCCACGTAATTCTTGCCTTTTACCGCAATGTAAATGATTTGATACTCATATATATGTCATTCTGTTAAAAAAATAAAGAATTGTGGGGCGTTACTCAAATCACTTCTTTACTGTGTTGTTGAATAATGCAGATAAATTTTCCTTTCAAATTTCATGATTGTTTCCAGGCATTTATTTAAAGGTAACAAGTATTTTATATGTAACTCTTGTGACGGAATTGATTTTTTCCGCTTACGTAGTTTGCTCATTGTTCTCAAGTCTCAATGCTTTTATCTAATTAAGTTTTCTTCTTTTTTTCAGGTGAGTTGACGATGCACGATTGCATGGCAGGGAAAATTGAAATAATTTTCTGATGAACCGTAAGTTGATAAATTTTTGCTCATTGGGTGTGTCAAAACTTCAGATAATATGTATGAATGGCATTCGGAAAATAAGATAACCATACACTGAAAGCGGTTTTAACGAACCCGTGCAATCGCATGATATTTTTTCCGCGATCACGATACTTCGAAACCGTAATGTCGTTATCCCACGGGTTATGGAATCATGCCAGGACATGCATTGCAGAACTTTTCTATCCCTAGGGTTTCGGGCGAAAATAAAGGCTAGCAGGAAAAGATGGTTTCATGGTCTAACTTTGGAATTCATTTTTTTTTTGACTCGAGGAGTTGAGATCTCTCTTAATGGTGCACGTGTAGCGTTACGGGGTCTCCATTTCACTTACCCCTCACATTTCACATATCCCTTCGTGGAAAATATCTTCGACTGACGCCCACTTCTCCAAGTCGACTTTCGTTGGACGTACTAGTGATTTCTTCCTCCACTCTCCTGTTCTAAAAAAATAAGTCAGGTTCACTCGGGGGAAAATGAATACCCTACAATGAATCTTCTCTTCAGAATTTCCACTAGTTTTTAGCGGGACGATTTAGTTTCAATTCCAAAAGTTACGTAATTATTTTTTTTTTCATTTTCGCCTTCGTTCTTAAATAAAACGCAAGGGAGGAGTGTCCCCAAAAGATAAATTTCAACCAAAAATTTGGTTTTTCGCGAATTAAAGAATTTTCTGATGGAAGCATCTTCGGTGGAGGATTCAATCAATAGAAGTTCCCGTCGGGAAGGTTTTTGACTATCGTCTTTTCCCTTTCCTTTCCTAATAGTATCCAAGTCTACTGCAAATTTATTTACGCATCCTTTGCACCCGTGCATCATTTTTATGCATTCGTTTTAATTTTGGTTGTACCTATCCTATGGGGAGTTTTGACAATTTCGGCGAAGGGGCCTTCTCTTCCTCACATCCCTTTCATTCACTATTATTCGACAAGTATTGACCGTGGAGGTTATCCGATGTGCCATAAGCCAAATGCCCACGTTTTCACCTCCTCTCTTGCTTTTTCATTCCCCCCTCAAACGTATGCTCCTGAGACTGCGTCAATAGGTATGGCTGTGATTCGTAGGAGAGTGAAAAGTTGATCAGCCTGTGGTAGATGTCACTACCGACTCAAAGGGACGGGTACAGAGAATTTGAGAGCGAAATGGACGAAAGGAAACCATTTGGATCTCATTTCCTCTTCAGTCACCAGTCGTTCAATAGTACGTCAGGTAATTTACTCTTTTATGATCCCTCTGTGGGAACACACACAAACCGACCGCAAAATGCGAGCAGCCATGGGATAGATGACGTAAACAAGAGGGGGAGCAGGGCCGACTTGTTCAAACCAGTCTCTGTCTCTCTTACATGCCTTTCACGTCCTCATTTTATTTAGACAGGCGCCTTTCATCGTGATGAATGCTTCCGCTTTTTCCTGCAAAAATGTTACGCGTAATGAGACTCATACTTTCAATTAGTGAGCATGATGCTCATTAAAGCGTGGGTTACTAGGCGGTGTACTCCATTGTTTTGACGTTGAAATTGTCAAATAGCGGTTCTTAAATGTTTCTATATTAAATTTATTTAAAATTTATCATTACGGACAGAGGTTAAAGTAGCATGACATCAATTTTAATTTTGATTTTATTTAATGCCATACCGGATGAGTAGGAGTTTCTTACCACTGCCATTCTAATGAACACCAAAATGTCTTCCTTATCTAGTCAAAAATAAACATTTAATTAAACGTCCAGTGTGTTTTTCAAAATTTTAAAAACATTTTATGTTCATTAATTATCATAGAATATTTTGGTAGTATTTGCAATGGAAAACCTTGAAAAACAAGGCCAGTGACACTTTATTTGATCAAAATATGAAAATAGCACTCTGAAGTATGGGTAATCTCAAAGCACCATAAGCGATCTGAACGAGATTCTATCCTTCTCACCTCTTTTAAGATAACATTAACACAGCCAGTTATGGATTAATCAAATTTATGAAAGAAATTACGAATTATCGTAATTCATAAATTCCGAAGTTTATGCCGAATCGCTCCTCCAATTTCGATCGCATCTTGGTCAAAAATTTCCACAGATCCTTCCTCATTCCCATTCCGTCCGTGTCGTTATTTCTCGCGTGATGTATCTGTCGGGGGATGCGCAGAAGGGCTCGATCCGACCCAAGGGCAAGGAGGGTCGACGGAGGAGAGCCGGGATGCCGGGGAGGAGAGAATGCATTCAGCGTGGGGTAACGCGGAGAGGATGTAGATTTTCGGCGGGAGAACACGAAACGGGGAGGGCGACCGTTGGGAGGCGGGAAGGAACGGGCACAAGGGGTGGTGCGGAAAGGAAGTTGGGAGAGGATGCGAGGAGCGTATTTATACGTGGCCGCATGGGTGGCGGAGATTCCCCGCTGCACGACCCCCTCGTGCGAAGGGAGAGAGAAGAGAGAGCTGTGTGCGAAAGGGTCTGGCCCGCGAGGCCCGGAAAGGGTATTTAATGCAACCCACTCGAGAAATGATGGAAACACTCCCTCCCCTCTCTCTGTCGCGCCGGTCCTTTTCCCATTTCCACGCGACGAGTCGTCCATCGATTAATTAACTAATTAACCCCTCTATCTCCACAGCCAAACCCGTCCCCCCATCTCCATCCTGTGTCCTTCCCGCCATATTTTTCCTTCCATCCCCCCCACCCAGCTTTACTCTCTCTCCCATCTTCTCTTCCCCCTGCTCCCATCCACTTATTCCCGCTCCCCCACTACAGCAGTCTCCCACTTTCCCTTCCCTCCCCCCCATTCCCCCTCTTGTCCCCCACCCACCCCATGAATCCAATTTGGTGAAGTGGCCCCAACTTAAGCGTCAGGCCGCCGAGAGTCCCTCCCTGTTCCCCCACACTTCTACCCGGGCTGCCCCCTTTCTCGTCCGGTCTCGGCTTCTCTCCCCACTCAGGATGTTACCTCCTACTCTCCCCCCCCTTCGTGCCCCTTAGCCCCCTCCCGGTCACCCTTCTTTCTCCACACTAATCCTCTTTCTCCCAGGGGTTCCCATCATCCGATCAAATCCCTCGTCCCTCAACTCATTCTCTATATTCTCCCTTCGATTCCTTGGATGTAATGCGGTTCGAGTCCCTCCTTTGTGTTTATGGTATTATTTACATTTTACAAAAGCTCCTCCCCAACCCCCCTCATGGGTTTACGCGTCTCACCGCCGTATTCGTCTGTTGATTCCTTCGTCTTCTCGAGTTGTGTGCCGATCTATGCGATCGCCTCGATTGCGTTCGCGTCGCGTCAGTGTCCGTCGCCCACTCCATCGTAGAGGTCTCCGGCTGTCGACGGGACAGATTTTCCACTCGGTCTGGGAAGAGTCCCCAGAGGAAGATTTTGCCCATTTATCAGATATTCTTTTATCTACCATATATTACAAGGTTACACGAACGAAATCAGCGATTGAAATATTAAGTCCCTGCTGTAATTCTTCAAAAGAGCCATGCATATTTGTGGCGTTAATAAAAAAGATACTTTCGAAAGTATTCTTTTGTTTTAACAATGCATTTTTTTCGTGTCGCTCAGATCTGCAACTAGTTCGTTTCGCTCGATTAAAAATAAAGCTTTTAGATAAATGAATTAGATGAGTGAAGGACATCTTCGTGAGTTGGTCAACACATCTTTGACGTTTACTGTAATTATTAATAGCCCCAAAAGGGTCAGTTGTATTCTTCTTTAGTTTCTAACCAAGTATTAAATGTGGCGAATATTTTACGAGGCACTGATGGTGAGGGAAGTGTTTATTGTTAATAATTGAAGTTAAGAAAATTAGTATCAAGTCCTGATCGTTCTCTCTTCTCTAAGGTGATAGCAATGTCCCTTGATTATTGATGTGCGCTTTTACCTGTATGGTGTGTCCGGCAAGCTTCTTGTCCTATTTCATCAGGCATCAACGGCGTGAGACTTATTTTATTCATCGTCGCTTGCACATGACAAAATGTCAGTCCCGCTAGCCTCCGTTCATTACCATAACCATGCCGCCCTCAAAAACGGCAGGAAAAGTGTCTTACCGTTTCATACCCTTCGCCCTTGTTGGTGTCTCGTGGCCGAGTGATTTAGATGTCTCCCCTTCATCCGTGCCCAGGCACGGATTGGGACGAACCGCACCGTCTAAATCGTACCCTCGTCAAATCTCTGCGGCAAACCGACGACAGTTTGGCGTCGATGCGGATCTCTCTCTCTCTTCATATCGAGTGATAAAAAATAAGCGCCTCCGTTCTTTCAATATTATTTTCGCCCGTTCCACGAAGAGGCCACCGCCTATTGTGCCCGCCCCTATTGTGCCCGGGGTCCGACCAAACTTGAGAAAGGTCCCGTCGTCGAGGCCGCCTCATATTCAAAGAGAGAAGGAAGGGGTGGTGAAAGGGGATTTTGCTCTGTCTCAAGTATGCGGCGGCCCAATTTGGTTCCTTAAGGAAACATTTGTAGCAGACGTAAGACTCTCTCTTCCTCCACCCTCCACTCGTCGTCTCCGTATTAAAAACCTTCATCCTCTTTCCCCCCCCCACCCCACCGCTTCCCCCCTTCCCGTCCATCCTCCTGTACTTCTTTCCCACCCCCCGCAATACTACTCGAGCCTCACGTCACGTGACTGCATCCCCTTCTCCACGCTCCCATCGTTTTCTTCTCAGTCCCCTCCATCCTCCCCTTCGTCCAGCGGAATGCTGGTCGCTCATGGGGCTCTTTAACGACGAACTTGCAGGCTTGTACTAGAGTTAGACTTTAATTTCTACCCAAGTTATTGAATGTTTGATTACCATTCGACAAATCTATTCATCAAGATGTCTGTTTCGACTCGTCGTAAGATATTGGTCGCAATGGATACTCATCAGGTATTATGGCGTCTCTTCAAGGTAGCGGATACCGGTGGGTGCCGGAGATCGCAATTTTGTTGGGTGTCCTATTCGACATCTTCATCGAACTATGCTTGCATACATGATGAACAGCGATGCCGTTATATACATGTCCTCTGCACGGCCTTTGGGGAATCACTTTCGTGTTTAGTATTTTCCTATTTTTTTATTTAGAAAATCTAATACCACTATTCCATTTAAGTGATCAAAGGTTCAATAGTTTCTTTCAAAATTCAATGATGCTGCTCTTTCTTTTAGTTATATTTTTTTCGAGATGAATCCTGTATGGTAGTTTCATATACCAAAGTTTTTTTGCTATATCCGTTTTTAGCTTTGTCTACTGCTATTTAATTAAAATCCTCTTTAACGTAGAAATAGTAGGACCTGTTTCTCCCTATGGGGGTAGATATATTGCTGTTTTTTTGTGTAACTTAGATATGAAGGTGCCATTAACATTTATAAATGCAGTTCTCTATTTTTCTAAAATAAATTCCATTGGATAATTTGCAAGATATTATAGATTCGTGGATTAGAGAATATATTCCAGACTTTTATTTATTTGAAGAAAACATTTTTTCAAATTTTATCATGAGGTATCATCAGTGTAATTTTACTTAGCGATATAAGGCGATGTTAATCACTAGGAAGATATTTAATATTCTTAGGGTTTACCCTTTTACATCGACGGTGGGACAGAGTTATGAGGGGGATCGAGATGGTGCGGGGGCTAACGTACTGGCTTCCCACCCTGAGGGCGCGGGTTCAAATCCCGGCGGTGTTGAATATTTTTCAGAGGTATCTCGATCCCTACTTGAGGTGCTTCGTGGAGGGCACTTTGAGTGAGTACGCCGTCCGTCGGATGGGACGTTAAGCCGCGGACCCCTTGGCGCCTTTCGTAAAGAGTAGGCTAATGCCGACGCCGGGTTCTCTTCACCCTTCATCCTTTCCTGTCCTTCCCCTATGGCGCAAATGACCTTAGCTGTCGGTCGCCTCCCCTCAAAACTACTACTACTCCAGAGTTATGAGGTGCACCACTTTCCGTTTGCACTGTCACGACTGGCTTCCCCCTCTCCCTTCCTCTTGAAAAGAGGTGGTGAGCCTTACGCAGTGAACGCCGAGCAAGCAAGTGCACGAACATGATTAAGAGTGGAGCAGGAGAGGAGTGCGAGGGGCGATAAGGAAGTCCTTAGGGACTAGGACTTCTACGTCAGCTCCCCAATCAAGATAATGCGTGGTGAGCAACTGGACGTAACGGTAGTCCATCGCCTCCGTCCCAACTTCTAAGTCCTATATGCCCCGACGCGTCTTTGCCCCACCCGGTTCTAATTCGTCAGAGGGAGAGGGAGATTGGAACAGAAAGATAGAGAAATAGACTGGAGATCATTGATCAGTCGGTGCAGGGGACGAACGAATCTTCTTCCATCGGCCAAATCATTCGTTCTTATTAACTCGACTTCCCCTAGGGGCAGAGCCTCCTTGTGGCAATGTCGCGCTGTGGCGAGCTTCTTGACGAAGGATCAAGATGTCCGGGTTTGACTGGAGCCGTTTCAGTTCTCAAAAAGTCCTTGCATTCGAATCCCGTCCTCGAAACTTCAAGGGATTGGTGGATTAATTAATTCGAGGTCTCCGATTGTAGGAAGTCCGATGATGCCCGGAATGGGATTTCATCTCGTGATTGACTCCTTAACGAATTAGAATGGTGGAATCTATGCGATCGAATTCAAATTCGACGGGAAAACTCATCTGAGCTCGTCTGTAGAGAATACTTATCGTAAAAATGGGACATCCTCAAATTGATGGGATGGATTGATTCTGTACGAAATAACTAGGTTTCAATTTAATTTAAATTCTTCTACTGTATAAATCCTATGGAAGTCGGACAGTACGCACATATGCTACATTCGAAAAATGACGCGAGTTATAGAATTGAAGCTAAAATTCAGATGTGAGCCACGCTACTCTGGGCTCTCCACATATCGTGCATAGAAACTATCAATCCGCAACTTGTTACTCAAAACATTCCATCCTTGCGAGCATAGTATTCTCTCCACGTAGTCTAATTCGTTAAATTTTACGAGTTTTCTTGATCACGCGACATTTTCTTTCATGGGTCCTGTGGGGTTATTTACTTCCACACTTCTTTTAGTTGTTTACTTAATCTCTTAACAGAGGGATCATTTCTATAGATAACTGCCGCCCTGTGACATATTATTTTCTCAACTCCAACTGCCGTAGAGTTATCATTAATATTATTTGCACGGTTTCATTGTAATCCCGACGTATTGACTGTCTATATTGATTATAAACTTTTGATTTTCAAATGTTTCATCAACAGCCCCATCCGAGAAGCAAGTATTCGCAAGTCGCTCGTCGTCTCCTTTCCCCACTGTCGTCTCCTGTCACTTTGCATTATTTTTACGGCTCGCAGTGCCTCGTCACCACCCGTGGAGCGAACCGAATCCTCGCGCCCAGACTTCCCAACTGCCTTCCCTCGCCCGGGACGGGTTGGTCCCCTCTATTTCCTTCGACCCAGCTATGCTTTAATTCCACCGGGGATCGCCCCGGTCCCCTTCCTTCCAGCACTGCCACTCCCCGCTTCCTTTCATTAACGCTTCCGCTCCATTTATTTAGACCCATTCCTAAAAATTCCCGCATCATTGTCATCCGCCTCCCCCCGCCGCCGGCCCCTCCCCCAATTCCTCGCCGTCCTCCTGAGGTCTCGGAGGGACGCAGCTGCTTCTCATCTTCCCTCTTAACTCGAGCAATGAGGGCTTTCGAGGTAGGGTAGGGAATGGTGGGTCCGCTCGGTCCCTCGTCGGGCCGTGTTGCCGCGATGGTGAGAGTTGCGGGGGAGGAAGGAGGAGTGGCCAAGGGAATGTTGGGTCGGAATTAGGCCGACTTAAAATTCGGTTGAGACGTCCCGAAATATCCTCCACGGTCCAGAGGAGAGGGTGGTATTTAGATGGATGGTGGGGTGTAGGAGGGGGGCAGGGTAAGGTTGTGCCCGATCGAGTGATCCCTGGGTTTACCGCAGGCGTAGAAGGGATTCCGGGAATGAGTCCTTAAACCCCCCTCCCCATCTCTAACTCTGTCCCCCATCACCGTTTCGACTATGGCGTGTTTATTGCCTGCTCTTGAAAAGCGAAAGGGGACAAATCGAGTTTTGTGGTTTTTGATTTTCCATCTTTGGTTCCCGGTTATTTATATATTAAATGTATGTGTATATTCGTATCTGAATATCCAGGAGTCTCTGCTGCCGAGTCGGGCGGTTAAATATCGCAGCTAAAAGGGGGATGGATGGGATGATATGAAATATTTTTTTTCATCCGTCCTAAAAGACGGGTCGGATCAGAATATGAAATTTCCTCTCAGACATCCGATTCAAAACCAAACGGAACGTTCACCCTTTATTGGCAAAGGAAACTCGGATTTTGGTCTGAAATATCTGACAGATAATTCTACTCTTCGGTGATTTATTTCCACCATTTGAATTTTGATATGGCGTAATCCTCTATGTATTTTATTATTATTCTGAGGATTCACGTGTTCCATTGCCACTGTGATGGTTGCGTATTCCTATCACCCTAATGGTAAGGGTAGATTCATGATACCTCGATTATTCTCGTTCTTAATAGGAGGGGCCAATAAATGCAGACGATCCCAATGCTTATTTACACAAAAATAATTCATTTTAATTATTAAGCGGCTCTATACGAGAGACTAAACATTAATTATTACTACTCTTAAACTGAGTAATCGATGCATAAAACATATTGAAGGATGAATTCGGAATTGACTTTTTTTTCATTTTAGTTAATGAATTCGTGATTTAATTCAGATATAACATTAATTTGAATATACTGGCATCATATATCTACGTAATTGAGTCAAACCATAGGTGGTCACGGACAAAGAAGAGCCATATCTTGACTTTTAGGCATGTTAGTTCTCCGAGACCAAAATATATTTTTAAAAGATGTTAATAAGGGAGTGTTTGCCGTAGAAATGGAAACGGGTGTGATACGTACTCTACCGCTAGTTGAAATTTTCTAAAGCTGTTCGTTCAAAACTTGAAATAATGAATTCCTTAAATAGTAATTTGGTTATAAGAGTTTAATGAATGCCATCACGTCAATCTCTAGGATTCTTCATGATAAAAATATTTCGTTGGAAGTATCCATTTCGACTCCCCATAAAATTCGAAATATTAGGAATATATGTAGATTAAGTTTAGTCTATTTTTACTACACGGCGTCAATATTCCAGATCATTACTTTTAAATTATGGTGATGGGTTTTAATATATTTATGAAAATCAAATTTAGGGGATGATACATGCGATGTATTTAAATGATAGTCAGTCGCCTAATTAGAATAAAATGATTCCTCCATTGCTGGTAAAATGTATTGAGTTGTAGATACAGAAGTGCACTCCATTGAAACGCAAAACACTCTTTATTTGTTCTTTTCTCGCTCTTATTTTTCCTCTGGTGTGCTTCCTTTTCCGAACCGTGGGTGCACGACCTGGATCATCGAGGTATTTGTCATCCGCGGCCGCTCCGAGGGCACCTCCCCTCGCGATGGCGGTAGATCGCATCCCGCGCGCTCCCTCTACTCGCTTATTACCTATCCCATCCCTTTGATCCCCACCCACCCGCCCCTCGGATCACCCCGCCTCCCTCCTAGTCCGCCGGCTCCCACCCACTCACCCGTGCCGTTTCAATAGCTCGCTTGCTCACTCCCTTATCTCTTTCGCTCTATGCTCTCGACTAAACACCCGTCCCGTTATTTTTTTCATCTCCATTTTTTTCCATACCTATTCCTCTCTTGATCCATTCTGCTCGACAGACCGACCGACGCAGCATCCCGGTCCACCCACCCGAACCCTCGGAACTCCTCCCAGCACCGGTGTCCCTTCAAATCTTTCAACGTTCTCTTTTCCGAACACTCGCACTAGCACACTCCCCCCCCCCCCCCCATCATTTTGCTCTTTTCGTCCCGATGGCAGTGTTTCCATCCATTTGCGCCTCCTCTTTAATCTCCGAGTTCCCTTCGTATTTGTGTAGTCGGTCGTTTTCTCCACCTCGCAACTCCACCTCCCCCAATCCCCCATACGTGCGCTTTCTCCCTCTCTCTTTTTCCATTCCCTTCCGCGCATCTATCTTCGTCATCAATCCCCTTTTCCTCGTT
Source organism: Hetaerina americana (assembly GCF_022747635.1). Lineage (NCBI taxonomy): Eukaryota > Metazoa > Arthropoda > Insecta > Odonata > Calopterygidae > Hetaerina > Hetaerina americana. The sequence continues at coordinate 69,542,819 of NW_027286874.1, forward strand.
GCCCTGCCGTGTTTTGATGATGAAAACTATGGATAGAAGGACGTCCCTTTGCCTCGGGAAGGTGGAGAGAGGGTGGAGCAGGCGAGGAGGAGAGATTTTATTCCGCCTCGCCATCCGCTGTGAGTTTTCCCGGGTGTATCGGTTTTTTTCCCTCTCCTGTACTATATTCATCGAGTTTTCGTTTCGCGTGGAAGCTCCCGAATACGTTTTTTGTTTTCATTTTCTTCATCCCCAAGCAGTGGGGGGGGAGTGCGTTGGGCGTCGCCCTTTCGTTAGGGTTCTCTGGGGAATCCCCATTTGCTCCCGGGAACGAATGCGTCGGCAGGACGCCCAAGACCGGGGGGATGATCAGATTGGCCCAGTTGTGTTTTCAGGGATCTGCGTTTGGATGTGATAAACCGTCGGGAGGTAATAAAAAGGAAAACTGAGGTCCGTTTCGTACTTCCCCGCTCCGGTCGACCTATTTTCCTGAACCAAAAGACCTTAGTAAAATTAAGTTCGGTATTGGCGCCGAGCCCTTGCAATGGTGGTTAATCAAATACTGTGTGACTAATTTTCGATCTTTAAGTTTCCCAAGTGTTAAGTATGTGTGCCTCTGTCAAGCTTAAGTCGCTCATCTGGAGTAAATGTAATAGCCGTGTTCGAGGAGGGACTCGACTGATTCTTGTACGTTGTCAAGCTGGTTTTCTACCGACGTGACCACCGCAAAATTTATGGTTTAAATAAGCTGCATGGACTTGGAATGAATTTTCTTTTATTTTTGAAATTATATTTAATGACTTTTTTGAATAGTAATTTTACTCTTTGAATAGTAGTTTTGGTTAGAACATATCACTAGATTATTTACTAATAGTAGTGTACCATTAATGGTAGGTTTTCGATGGATCCACTGTTAAGGTACTGCTACATCATTAGCTCCACAGCATGCACTAAACAAGAACGCTAAAACTATGATTAAATTAGTCAGTCTTCCACTCTGAATACTTCTATCTCTCTTCATTCCGCACAGCACGCTAATTTTTTCCTTCACTTATCGTACTACAATCAACCATCATCAGCACTTAGTTTTTCCCTCTTCGACATTCCTTTGACACTCAATATGCCATACAGGTATATCCCCTACTATGCGTAGTTCTCTGTTTGTTTTTCTTTCCATATATTTCTCTTTTTCCCAACTATATTAATCCTCTTTCACAACCCTATCTCAGAAGTCTCCTAGCCACGCTTATCTTTTTGACTCGAAGGCCGAATTTCCAATCTGTACAATACTATGCTTCATATTAATTGTCCTATTTAACATGCTAGGTTGCGCGCGCCCTCCCATTCCTCTCCATCTCGGGTATTAATTGGGTCATCGGAAGATGAGAGAGTGGATTTTTTCCAGTCATCGTTTGTTTCGCGTCCGTGGTCGAATGGCTTCCCGCGTGCGGGCACACGAGCGTGCTGGGACGTGACCGAGAGACTATGTTTCGGAATTCATTTCAGCGGCTTCGCACGCCCGCTTCGCTCCGCTTTTGTGCGTTGCGAGCAGCGCGGGTTGATATGGTAAATACCTCCGCTTGCGGGTGGCGCACGGGGTGCAGTCTCGGTAGTTATCCGCCCTTCTTTATTTGCGTGTCCGAAGTAGCAATATATGAACGATACGTTGACCCAGGTCTATATTAAGCAATGGGACCCGGATGCTTTCCATGTGTTTTCATCCGTATACAACGGAAGAAGTAAAACTAATTACCATTTACGTGCCTAATACCCTAGATCGATTTTTCCCGCATCAGGATGGGTTTACATGATTTAACTTGGTGGTGGTTTTTGTCTTGGCTTTGGGTCACGGTTGGCTTTTGCATTTTCATGGGTAATACAGAGCAAAAAAGTTTTTGCTGCCAACCTCACTCAGATTGGTCATCTGTGAGTTATCGAACCAGGACCGCTGAGATTCGTATCTGGGGGCGATAGAGGTTTGTCTTTCTTTCTGTGAACACCTTTGTGTTCACAGGAGAGGAGGCGTGGGTATCATGGCTGGAGTACAGTGCTGAGCAGGTAAATCGTTGTCCCCATCATACGCCAATGCGTCAAGGGAAACTAGCATCATTTAAGAGAATAACATCTCACGTTTATCCCTCTGAGAGGACGACAGTCTTGCCTCTGGTGATAATAAGGTTAAATGGTTGAAACGTGTTATATTTGAATGACGAAGTTTTCAATTTTCAAATATGATAAAAAATATTTTTTTAAAGTTGGTAATACAGCCAGTGGAAAATTATACCCCTCGGTCGGATGATCTTCATTGTTTCCTTAAGGTGTTTATTTAATTTGGAGTCCTGCGTCACTTCATTTAGGTATCACAGAAGTATTTGTCGGCGTTGAGGCAGCCGTGTCTTCCTAGATGCCGTGGTAAGGGCAAGGAGGCGGTGGGTGAGCGGGCGACTCGGCCATTCTGTCCCCCGTGAAATATCAGCAGAATTAAAATATCCACGCCGCATCCACTTACTGGATGCTGAGAGCTGGCCGGCCCTTGGAGTGCGCGCCATCGTGTTAGGGAGGAGGGAGGGGAGATCTAAGAGGACGCGATGTGAATAAAGGGATTTTTAAAAAAATATGTAAAGAGACTAGCAGTCAATTACCGCAAGATCCTTAAGTCCGACCGGTTTGATAGCGCATGAGTGGGGGCGAAAAAATAAAATATTAGAAGGTTCGAGAGGAAATTCGCCTTCTCCCCCCCCTCCCCCTATCCCCCCCTCCCCCTATCCCCCCCTCCCCCCCTCCCCCCACAGTTCACTCTACTATCTCCCCCATCAATCCTCCTACCCCCTCTCCTCTCGATCGCGTCCCCGGACGTTCCATGCCTCCCGGCGGAGGCGGCTCCGTCAATCGAACCGAGAGACGCAGTCAAGGGCGGTGTGCTTTCTATCTCATAACCCCCCATCCATTTCCGCAGTACTATTTCCGATATAAATTATTTTTTCTTGCTTGTTGGAAATCTCCGTCGAGGACGAGGGGGGGAGGGGATTCGTTGTTTACTGTCGTGCGAGAAGCCGTTAAGGTGGGGTGAAAAAGAATGGGTGGGGCATGAATGGAGAGAGGTCGCGGGAGATCAGAAGGCGTTCGACGTGCACGTCATTGCGATCGCGGGCCTGTTCGGATTGATCATGGTTGTTCTCTTGGGGATTTCTTCTCTGCTTTTTCTCCTCAATCCGCTCACGTCCGCGTTCACCCAGTGGAGCTTTTCACCCCGCCCCCTTCTGTACGCTGTGGCGCCAGTCAAATTCAGATCCCTTGCACGGATTTCTCGGGAGCTTTTTAAAAATTACTGAATTTGTTGTGGCATTTTCTTCGATGTTCTATGCTGGTCTTGTGTTCTGTCATTATACACAACGTGCTCTGCCGAGTGCTGGATGGTTTATGCCGGAATCAAAGAACTTCCGTTAAAAATCAACCGTTGACCAGTGTCTCGCAAGTTTCTTTGTACTTAAGAAAATGAATACTGCTTCATTGTATCATGATGTCGTGATATTCATGGTGTATTATTTCGTATGTCTGCCGAAAACCTGCAGCATAAAAACAAAAAATACCGAAGAACCTATATGAGAGAGAATAATTTTTTCTGGTTCGGTTTCCATAATTGACTTATATCATATAATATGATCGGGAGACGTAGTAGTCCATTGGGTGGAGCGCTGGGCTGCTGACTGGAGGGCTCTGCTCCGGTACCCGGGGAAGTCTCTAGGCACCCTCAGCTTTATCCAAGCTGTTTGATTTTTCGGTTATCAGTTCTTCCTGGGAAGACAGGCGGCACTGAGAAAGGAACTGGTCTCCGTACCACGGTGTGTACATATTATACACAGCTGGGCTTAGTACTAGGCCAGCTCTACCATTATTAAAATTTAAGTAGCGTCTACTATAATGCTCTGAATCGGTTCCTTAATGCCATTCTCAACTTTGCAGAAAAATTTCAGAAATTTATCGTATTGAAGTTATCCATGAAGGAATATTTCAACAGTAAATGATATTAAAGATTCCTTTATTCATTCAGATCGGACAAAATTGCCGCCACCTTCCTTTGAGAATTTATCACCAGCATCTGGAACATTGCATCCTGCCGAACTTTCAGATAATGTCGGCAACCGCAATAATCTTCTCGCCAACCCCAAAAACTCTTTGAGGCAAGCAGCAGAGCTGGAAGTATGCTGGTGTTCTTGTTTGCGTCATGAGATCTCGAAAAAAGTGCATTGCTTCTGTTGCATCTCACTCCTCCTCGCTTAAGTCACCGCGTTGATTGAACTAGGTTTTTCTCTCCTTCATTCATCCGCCCCCACCTTCTCTTTTGATTTTCAAGTTCAAGCTTTCCGCTCTTGGCTAGTTGTGGATGAGTCAACACTGGGCGGAGTGAGGATCGCCCGAGTCATCGATCCTCTCGTGATTTACTGTCGCGCGGTCTCGGTTGACTTCCACCCGTTTTTATTTTTCGAATCCTCCCCTCGGAGGTGCAGAAAACACGCTTGTAAATGATCGCCTTGCTTTTAGGGAGCGTGCTTCGTATATTTTTTGCCCTCTTCGGGGAACGCCGAGGGCTTTTCGACGTCACGGATTTCTTCTAGCGGACGATTTATTTATTTTTGTGGTGCCCTTGGACTCGTCCAGATGGAACCGTCCGCTTCTTTTCTTTCCTCGTGCACTACGACACAACCTCGTGCCTTTTAGGGTGACATTAATGGACCGCCGAGAAGATTGTCGGCAGCCGCAGTCACGAGAAAACGATTGGAAAGCTTTTATTTCGTCCGGAATTCTTTCTCTGCTGTTTACTCGCAAACGATGCGTTTTTCCTCACTTCCCTTTGGGAGAATGGTCGATCTATGGTATTATTAAGATGTCTGCTCTAATTTGGTATCTTACTGGTGTTGAACCTCCGATTCATATCCCATTGACAGCATAAGTATTTATGTGCGTGGTATTTTGGTAAGCACTGAAGCATTGTCAATTTATTTTATGTTTTGGATCAATAAATTAAATGTGTGTGTGTGTGTGTGTGTGTGTGTGTGTGTGTGTGTGTGTGTGTGTGTGTGTGTGTGTGTGTGTGTGTGTGTGTGTATATATATATATATATATATATATATATATATATATACACACACACACACACATATATACATATATATCATCGTCAGTATTTCTATCTTAGGATTGGTTTCCTGCAGCCCTCCAATCTACTCTATTTAATGTCAATTCCCTCAATCCCTGATACCTTCTGTTTTACGTCCTTCATAATTTGTCCTATGTACATGTCTTTTGGTCTTCCTTGTGGAATCTCTTCTATTTTTCCTTTTATTATATTCCTAATCAATCCATTGTTCCTCAATGTGTGTCCAATCCATCTATTTTTTCTTTGCCGTAGAGTTCTCCATATGGTCCTATCCTCTTCTGCTCCTCTTTATACTGCCTCGTTCGTTACTTTAATCTTCAGCATCCTCCTTCAGCACCATGTTCTCCTCCAGCACCTTGCTTTTATTCTTCACTGGTGCACTTTTCCAATGTTTCAAGTCTCGGACACTTAGAGCGCCATGTTCCACACGAAAGTCTTGACGTTCATATAACATTCCTCCAGTACTTGATCCATAGCACTTAGTGTTGCCTGCACGTCCTCGCGTTTCCGCTATTACTGCGATGTCATCTGCAAACCGGAGCATGTTGATTTCTTCTCCAGTTACCTTGACCCTTTTGATGCCCTATTCTTGTTTTTTTTATTGCCTCTTGATATCATGAAATCGAAGCGTTCCAGTAGATTTGAGTACCTTTTGAAAAAACGCTTGTAACTTCAGTTTACGATTCGTTACCCAGCTGTATATATAGCGGCACGTTCATCATAAGAGGTCTACTTATTCCAAAGAAACTGCGGAAGATGCCGCAACAGTAACTTTTAACGGAGTCATCCGCTAATGTGCATTTCAATGCAAGAATTTCAGAGTGTACAAATCATTCGCCTTGACTGGGATTCGAACCCGGATCCCTCAATATCGGTCGAGTGTTTTAGCCACATGCACAGAAATGCACATTAGCGGATGACTCCGTTAAAATTTACTGTTGCGGCAGCCATTCCTAACTGCTGCTTACTCTTTCGCCTTTATCATTTTTGCAAAAAATTAACAGTTGACTTATTTTCCTGAACTTCTCTGACGCATGATCAAAATACTGTTGGATTATCTTTCAAATTTTTGAGTTAGGAGGTGTTAAAGAGGGCAAAGAATATTACACGTCAATTCTTTAGTATTTTTGACAGACTGACTGACTGAAAATTTCTTCGGATAAACAAGAACAAAACATAGAAGGCCATGCATGATGTCCTGCGTTGCCGCAAATACTTTGATGAAAACTCGGAAACCATTTCGGTGCTACGTTAGAGAAATAAAAGTGATGTTCCTTCGCGCTGGTGAGGCCGCACTTATAATACGCGGAAAGTGTTTTGGACCCGTGCGAAAAGGAAATGATTACGGAAAAGATGTAAAGAAGAGCTGCAAGGTTTGTGAAGAAAGGTTTCGATAAGAAAGCTAGCGTAATGCGGTAAATGGAGTACGGGATTCCCTCCAATCACGTAGGGAGATATTCGAAAGGTGCAGGACACTCTATATAACTAATGACAACAAAGAACCACCGGAGATCGAGATGGTGCGGGGGCTAACGTACTGGCTTTCCACCTAGAGGGCCCGGGTTCAAATTCCGGCGGTGTTGAATATTTTTCAGAGGTATCTCGATCCCTACTTGAGGTGCTTAGTGGAGGGCACTTTGAGTAAGTACGCCGTCCGTCGGATGGGACATTAAGCTGCGGACCCCTTGGCGCCTTTCGTAAAGAGTAGGCTAATGCCGACGCCGGGTTTCTCTCCACCCTTCATCCTTTCCTGTCCATCCCCTATGACGCAAAGAACCTTAGCTGTCGCTCGCCTCCCCTAAATACTACTACTACTACAAAGAACCACCGCCGCCTAACACCCTCTGCCACACGCCTCTTGGGCGGCTTTCATGGCGTAGAATGGATAGATTTTTCGTGAGCCGGAATGGAGGCGCTCGATTACTCTCCTTGTGGGAGTGTGTCAACCAACTGCGTCCGTCCCCTTCGCCCCCTCTCTCACCTTCTCCCTGCCCTAATTACCTGCCCACCGTGAAATGTGGAAATAATCTCGGCTGTTCCGACGCCCGTGAGTACTACATCACGCGCTCTGCGGTTGAGGCCTCTTTTCGACCGATCGCCTCACACCCTCGTCTCTCGTGTCCTGTCAAGGGAAACCGCGCGTCATAGGAACCTTCAATCCCCTTCGGGGTCTCCGATGCTCGGGCCCTGTTGCCCAACCTACTTCTCCTTCCTTTTCATGGTGATGTGATCATGTGGCTTAATTACATCACCGAGGTAGATTCTGGCCCCAAGGTCCTGGCTATTACCTACCTACCAGGGTTGCTCTCCCGACAATTTGGGCATGAGAATTAGGAGTATTATGTAACAGTGAGCAGTAGTGGAATAAAAAAATCTCATCTACATCAAACGAATAATGGCGTACGAGAAATAGAGAGACATATTTGGATTCATTTACCGTATCGAAAATTTTGGATCCAGCGCCGATGGATTTAATTTCTAAATTGGATTAGTTGCCGAAAAGAGATAATTTATTCTTTCATACTTATAATAGACGAGCGGAGAGCACGATGTATTAAATAAATTTATGATATTAGTTACGTGAACAGTAAATGCAAGACATGTTATCCTGGGAAAATGTAAATTCTAGAAATATAATATTGAAATTCCATCCTCGCATTGAATATCTCAAATGGGTTAATAAGCAAGTCCTTACTTTACTTTGAAGGAATCAGCGGGAGTTGCCTCGCAAATTATGTAAGAGATTCCGCGTAAATCTTGATCACAAAAGTAGAAAATAATATGATAGTCAAAGTAGGAAAAAAATCTTAAAAGAGGAATAATTCCTCATTGCCCTTCAAATTTCATTGTCGTTAAATTGAAACTTTTACTTAATACTTGGATGATCCATCATCAAATATCGTGTTTCGGTGGTGGTTTGAAAGTTATTATGTTGTTTTACCTCCACACTTATCTCTCTTGCGCCTGCAGTGAATAGTTTTAAGTATTTCTATTAATGAAACGTACACGCATATATTCACTTCAGTCTCTTACCTTTTTTATTTGATTATTATTCGTACACCTTCACTCTAATGGGCACCCTGAGCCCTACTTTGCCTTCCTCCTTTATTTCATCTCATTAATGCTAGATTCGCCTCTAATATGCAGATAAGCACCGCCGTCTCTGTGAGTTGGAAAGATCAATATATTATTGCTCTCTCAATGATACTTTGAATAATATTTCTTGGCTTTCATTCGTACCCAAGAGTAGTTAGTTTGCAAGGTCCTTCCCATGCCATGCGTGAACTAGTACCCTTTTGAGAGTTTTGAAAAATTCATATCCTTCCCCTCTCCTCTCCACCCCCCTTCTCCCCTCCCCACAGCCCCCCTCTTTTCCTGATTGGTTCTGCCCGGCCGCCGTCACGGGTCGCGGAAGTCGACCCTCGTCAATCGAGCGTGCAATCCTTGCGGAGCGCCAACCACCCGGTTCCGCATCGCGTAAGAACGAACCACTCCCCACTACTCCGCCTCAAATCCCTAGGGTGCTTCCTCGCAATTCCCCTCGCACTCGTCCCCGCTCGAGTCTCGACGGGAAGAAGTGGATCAGAGATTCCTAATTGCAGAGATACCTAGATAGATATTTGTGGTGGAAATACCTCCTGCGACCCACTTGACTTTCAATCCAATATCCAACCCTATTGCTGCGGGTCAAACACAAATTATTTTAGTCCCCCCCACCCAAAGAAAACAACTCAACGCACAACTCTTAAATAAGGTCGACTTTATTAGGTAGCTGTACAGGAAATTCAAGGTAATGTATGTATAGGCTATGTTTTCAGATAATTATTTCTTTTGGTGTGTTAACGTGCCGAGTGTTGTGCTGCTAGCAGTACATTTTACTTTAATTTTGGCCCGACTTGCAATTAAGCTGCTTCTCTATCTTCAGTTCACGATTTTCTCGATATTAGGTTTAATTCTGGAAACATTTTGTTCCCTTCGTTTTTAGCGATGATTGTTGTGGGTCACTGAAGGGGAGAATTGGTACAAAGCCAGGAGTAATGGTAGACGTTTTGATGTACGTATTGAAAATAAAATGGGTTACTTTTCTCTTCATTTTTGTTAGCCACATCTCTTTTCCTTTTCGTTAATACCGTACATCTGATATCGCGTCAAAGTGCCACTTGTAAATAATGTTCTATCGATTTTAAATAAGGATTCGCTAATGGTAGATAGTTTAGGTTGATCAGGTTTATCTCCTACTCTCGTCGTGATGTTTCTATTTTGGTCATATACCCGAGGACAGAGTAACTCTATTTTTGGAATCATCTACTTGACTTCTAATATTGCATCATTTTTTAATAATATCAGAATTGAATCGAGTTTTAATCGCACAATCACTGTTTTTCCTATCCTCGTTTTTCTCTAGGGCAAACAAGGGTGTAGGAGAAGCTAGAAAAGAATAAATACACAATAAGGAATACTAATAAAGAAATGGAGTGGGTAAAGTTCAAAGTTGGGATAAAGTCTAAGGTAGAAGAAGTGAATGCAGAACATTTATGGCAATGGAATATTGAAGGCTGTGATATAGATAGGAGAATGTTGAATAAACCTGGTAACATCAGGCGTGGCTTCGAGAACATTTTGGGATAATTTTGGGTATGCGGGTTGGGGAATGAAGAGAAATAGGGAGTTTGGCCGGGATGAATGGAGGCATGAAGTATGCGGAATTGAAGATGAGTTCATTTGTACTATACGGTGTTAATGTTACGCAAGGCTTAGAAATATAGCAGTGGCTAATATATGCAATTAAATACCCACATTGACCGGTTTGACACTATTTGTAATTATGTATGATAAGCCGCCTATCCACAAGCCAATTTGCTGAATGAACAAGGTGCCAATTTGCAAGGTGGGCCTTTCGGTCCACCTTGTCGAGATTAGCGCCTGGGTGACGGCCGAAGAAAGACCGGACCGGGGGCGTCCGGGAATATGTCGTCCCCAGCGTTGAGCCGCCGCGCCCCTTCACGTGGCGTCGGAGTGCCTCTCTCTCCACCCCTCCCTCTCCGTCGTTCTCCGGGGGCGCCGCGGCGCCGCCTCAGCCAGTACGCGTTTTGCCCGACGCCGTATTCCCCTCGCCGATTCACCCCCCCCACCTCCCATCCCCCGAAGTTCCCACTCCCTCGATCCCCATCCGTCCACCCGGCATCCCCGATCCGCACGCTCTCTCCCTCCCTTTCCCTCTCCCTTCGTCACAGACTCCGCCTCCATATTCCGCGAGTGCTGGAGTAATCGATAAAGTGCTTCGCTAGACTCCTCGGCGCACGGCAACTGGAGAGACTAAATCTTTCCCTTTTCACTCCCTCCCTTTATCTCTCTCTCCTTCCATCTCTCTCTCTCTCTCCTCGCGCCCCGTCCACGCGTTCCCTCTCTGTCATCTTTCCCGCTCTCCCTCCTTTTCTTTCATCCTTCCACCTCTCTCCACCCCATGTTCCTAATTTTAACTCTTCCAATTCTCCCTTCTCTTCCTCTTTGCTCTTCCCCCGCCCCGATCCTTTGCCACAACCGCCGCTCCGCTCGCGAATCGCCGCCCTCACTCCGTGTTCCCGGAGCAGAGTGCCCAACCGTTCTGTCGCGGTCGTTTTCGCTCCCTCCTACCCGCGAGGTGGGGATAAGTCAGGGCATCTTTTGTTGGCACAAATTAGTGATCGATGGTCAGAGTACTGGGTTAGAATTCTAGCAATGACAATCTTTTCGGTGGAATATCAATCTCAACTTTGAGCGACGCGTGGATAGTGAGGATCTCGAACAGAATACTTCGTCAATCCAATGGGAGGTCACTGTTTTGACCCTTGAGAGCCTTTCGTTCAGACTATTCTAATGTCGATGCCGATTATCGCTCCAGACTTCCCCATGGATTAGCCTTTTAGAAGCCCATTTTAACGCCATCTTGTCCACCTATTGGTAGGGATGACTTCAGGTCGTGGTCGCCGCGTCTGAATTCACACTCACTGGAGTGCAGTCCAAAATCACTAGTCCTTAAGGTCTTTGGTAAGCGATACGGAACAGACTTGATTAACAGAAACAAGGAAATCGGCTTGGAATAACATAATCACATACATCTCATATAAAACTACACTTGAAGAGATGTCAAGGGGTGCCACACTGATTGGACTAGTTAATGCTGGATCAAAACTCTTAATATATATATATATTTACAAATTATCATCACTAAATGGCTCTTATCTTACAGTTCCATAATATAAGCTTTCCTGTCGGTATCCTTTTTCATTTAATTCTTTTAAATACCCTAAATATTCAATGCACAATGAAGAGAAAATTGTTCATAATTGCTCGGAGAGTGGTAATGTGAATACCAAATTAATGACGTGTGGATGTTTCCATTTCCTTAATCCTACCCACGAAAATGCTCGATTCGGTGCCTTTTGCCCTCTCTGGTTAGTCTGACTTTCCGGCCTCAAGCTTGTATGTTCTCGTGAAATGTGATGGATTTCCCAGGAATGTGTCCTGCGATGTAAAATGAACTCCGCCCTGCCCTATTTAAACAGGCGGTTCATTCGCAGGGTCTCATCTTCTTTTGTAACAAGCATTTCGCCCAGCCTCCTCACTTGTCCTGAATGATTTCCGTACAAATAGTGTTGCATATTTACGCGCACACAAACCCATGCGCTTAATTTATTAGGCACTCGTACAATTGATCTTACAGATGTTCGAGCCACCTATTACATCCATATGTTTAAAAATATTCTCTCTCTCTCTCTCTCTCTGAGAACTACTGCTGCATAGTACAGAGGTATTGGACGTTTATAGCCTAAACCAATAGTATTCTAGAGTATTTACTCTGAGGGTGGGCAATGGAAAGGGGTCTCATCGCTCTAATTAGCGTGTTCACCCGCCGTGTGTTGTCGACGTGGTCCAACCTCGACCATGACGACACGAAGGCTGTCATCTCGCAGCCAAAGGCCACCTCTGTAGTCCCGGGTGGATTCGGATTGCTTTTGAAACGTTCCGTGCGATGCCTTATGACATCCGACACAGAGAAATATTTCGTCCTGCACACGACGCCAGACGGCCGCTGACATATCGGTGCGACCGTTCGACCCTCTATCGCAACTCTATAGTTAGTACCATTGAGGTCAGGGGTGAGACCCTGATGCCAAGAGAAAGAGAGTCGAGACTGAAGGTCTTGTACTGCCAATAATATGAACAGTTTAGGTTATTATTTGGGGATGGTATCCTCGCAAGCTGTGCAGCGATGTTTTCACGCCCCACTCTGTGAGCGTGAGTTCCAGAATATGCCTATTCCATAGGCTTCGTGGGGGCATTAGAAGGAAAGTATAAAAGACATAAAGAAAATTGCTTCAGGCAAAGCAGCTTTTACAAGAGAGTTGATCGCAAGGACCTTGAGTGAGGATGTTAGCAGAAAATCAGAGTGAAACTTGAGTCGTTGAGGTAAGAGGACAGCAAGGGAAGGTAGGATGCGTTTGAGATGAGGGCATGGAGAAGAATGGAAAAAGAGAAATGGACAGAAAGTAAAACAAACAAGAAAATACTAGACATTGTGAAGGGAGATGTAAGGTTTTTGGGTAAAATCCAGAGTAGGCAAGAAACTTGGATGCTGAGCATTTTGTACTAGTGGTGAGGTGTCGAAGAAAGTGATGGAGGGAAGACTCTCATGTGAACGAGGTAGGCGGGGGAACGAATTGCAATGTTGGGCTAAATAAATTCAGACAACATATGCATTGTTGAAGAAAAATACATTACAAGATAGGTTGATGCCTTGTGTCGTATTAAGTGAGAATTAAGAATTGTAGTGTTGAATAGTTTAGGTCTATGCAATCGGTAGACTACAAGTAATAATAATATTTATTTACATAGTACCCTGCAAGCCCCCTAGAATGTGCGGTAGGGGGAGATGACACACCAGACTAATTTTGATTCGACGTATTTTTACCCTTTGCGCGGTCGGACAACGTTATTCTGATCCCTTATCGTTCGCTGGGAAAATGACACATTAAATATTTCTGCTCTGCACTTAATCTCTCTAATTGTATTGACATTATCTCGCCTACCGTAGTATGATGGGGCTTATAACACATTTTTTAACATCATTGCTAAGGAGACATCCTTCCACTTTATCCAAGAGATTTAATCTGTAATTCAACCTTTGCTCTGTCAGTGATTTCCGACCTAGCTCCTCGTATAATTTTGATACGATACTCAGTTTATCATGACAAAGTTTTACAAATCTGGCTCCTCAATGCTGCACGCGATCCGAATCGGCAATCAATCTAACTTCATGAGGATCCCATGTACAAGGAGCATATTCTACATGAGACCTAACCAACGAAAGAGAACATTTCTCTCGGAAAAGAAATACTTAGTTATTCCACATTTTATTAAACACGACCTAGGTTTCGACTTACAAAGTCATCATGATGACTTTGTAAGTCAAAACCTAGGTTGTGTTTAATAAAATATACGTGGAATAACTAAGTATTTCTTTTCCGAAATGAATCGCTTCCACAAGGTGACTCCTCAAACGATTATATAACATTTCTCTTTAACCTTTTCTCTCATTTCCTCAACACTCTTCGAAAAATACTAATTTTATTATTAGACGTAGTGCAGTGTGTGGGGAACGAAGTCTCTTATGATATGAAACACGTCCCATTTCTGCTTCGAAAGAGATATAACGAAGTAATTATCGAATAAGTGCGCCTAATGATTACATACGATCTATTTAGCCATTTCAGCCCACACACCTAGTTTTTAAGCGTCTTTTTCGGCTTCCCAATATGGTTGAAGTAGTAGCATCGCGTAGATCACTTCTTTTGAGCACCATACAAAAACACTGCTCTTCGTAAAAAATGGCGAGGCGAATCAAGAACAAATTGTTGGTAGTTTTCTTATGAAGTAGCTCTCTTGAGGGCTTCTTATATTCATTCTTCTTACGTTCATCATTCTTCGTTTTGCCATAAAGTAGTTACGTGGCGTTTTTGAGTGGTTCTGCATTTGGTTGTGCTTTTGATTCGAGCGGTGCAATTGACCAGATGATCGCTTTTTTTTGGTACTAAGTAAGCATTCTTGCCACGTCATCGCTGCATCTCTCCCAACGCAGTGATGAGCTCCATTCAAGTGGAGAAAGACCTAATGCGCTTCACAGACTGGGTTCCGCTGAGTGAGTTCGAGCGGGACTCTCCCTTAAGCATAGAGAGCTTTATTTCCTCCCGCACATTCATCGTGTCGAATTTATCTCCTGGTAATCCCTCCTAAGCCACTGCTACCCATAGCATGTACTCGAATTAGTGCCATTCAATAAGCTCCAATAATACCCTTCTTTTCTTAATGATAACTGTCACACCTCATTTACAAATACATACATACATAATAGGTGCAAACTTATTGGCAATGGTGGCGACGGGGTAATGTCCAAGACTGCTAAACCGTAGGTCGCGGATTCTATTCTCGCTTACGGGGATTTTTTCTTCCATCCAAGCCTTGGGTAGATTTCCTTGTTTAAAAATTCTGACTAGGTCAAATTTTAAGTACATGAGTAGTTGAATAAAAACAATAATTCCAGGGGCTAACAAGAGATCAGCAAAATAGAGAAAAGTACATATTCAACAAAGTTCGGTGGCAGTCACTGAACAGTTCACAAGTATGGACAATTGAATATTTTAAAGATTATCAGATACATCATCAGTGAAGTGACATTATATCCAGTGGGTGTTATTTTATCAAATATTTTGGACAAGTTCTCTGACCACAGCCGTCCAAAATTGCTGGAAATAAAATTTGCCATCCGACTTCAAAATTTACTTTAGGCGAGAACTTACAAATTTGTGTGCATAAATAGAACAGTTATGTAACAAATGTAGATCTCAATATTGATTGGGCATCATAATTTTTCTGTGTGGGCGAAATAACTTTGGGAAGCCTGGGAATTACACCGGAATCATTGCGAAATTGGCTCGGTGAGTAGCGACGCGCGATTCAAAATAGAGGATTTCTAGCCCATAGCTATAGCCAAACCCATCCTTTACGGAGCAAGGAGAACTTAAAACGATACGACGGTGCAACATATCGCTCACGGAAAATGACGGGGAAACAAACGTTCAGTACGTTAGCAGTCGGGTTAAAAGAGTCTTCGCCTTTTTGCGCAGTGGAAAGAGATCAAATTATAAGTTTGGATTTGCATGCCGGACCAAAATCGTTGGAAGCCTCGTAATTTTTTCGTGACTGATCGGTGGCTGGGAATTGATTCGAGGGAAGGGAGGAGCTAGGGGATGAACACCACCCTTTGGAGCACGAGGATCCGAGAGGTCAGCGTCCATCCCGCAAAAGGAGTTTCCTGGCCCTGTCTGCCAGCTAATAAAGCATTATGGAATTACGGCCGAGCGTGTTTTCGATCGGATAGGAAATTGGGCGCGATCTCACGCGGCGTTACGGCCTCCCCATCCCTCGCACGCTCATCTCGCTCGCTTATGCGAACTCGGGGGGTTGGGAGATCGTGGCTCGCTTGTGCGGAGAATTTCGGTCCCGGGTGCACGTAATATCGGCGGGTAATCAATTTGTGAAATAATCGATCGGGTTGCCATGGGTTGCGTGCATGCCTCGCATTCACAGACATGTATCATGCCTCTTGCATTTTCCATCCTCGGCACGTTTTCGTTTCGCGTAAAGACGCCCACATCCCGCATTTCTCACGTATGCTCCTCTTCTGTTCCTGCAAATCCGTTCGCCGCATCCTTCCCGCACAAACAAATTCACGCCTTTTGAAACGGCGTTCAGTTCAAGAGGAAAGAGGTTTTTTTTCTTCATAGAAGCCCCTTCCTCTTCCTTTGCCGGCTCATGTTACCTTTCCGCGCACCAAACTTAATCCTGTTTTCATACTTGCCATATGCCCTGATTGTGTGCAAATGTTGACTGATATAAAGTGAAATTTCTTGGCAGGATATCGTTGTACGTAGGAGGGAAGTTATTCCACCCTTTTTTAATTTGTGGATGAAAGTTCTTGTCAAATAACGAGGGCATGAAGAAATACCAGAAGTGTAACTCGACGACACGGTAAAGAATGTCATGCTATCATGTTTCATTTCGCTTGATGAATCCTCTCTGGGTTAATCGGGTAAATAAGAGCACAGGTATACTATTACCTTCGTATTAAATAAAGCAGACAGAGATGATTCCTCGTAATATCTAATTTTTCCGAAGCCACAGAGCTATTTTGAGCCAGTGCGTAAAATGTTTCGTTTTTATCTTCACTTCTATGAGTTTTCATTTTTCCATCTCATTTTTCAGCTCACCACAACTTCTTATTACCAGTTCACGTTTTATCTCTCCGTTTTACTGCACTGTTACGTGAAATGTTTTGATCTGTATTTATTTGTCCAATTCCGGCTACAAATTTCAGAAAAAACATCACTGTTTCTTAAGTTCATGCACGATATTCGTCTACAGTATTTCTTTTTTCCTGGCTACCCGATATTTTCAACCCCCACTTTGTCCAATGCTAAGGTATCTTTTCATTTTTGAACTTCAGTCGACGGAATTTCATTGGATCACGACGTCATAACCCCTGTACATATTTCTTCCAGTTTACATTTTCTGTATTCTCAAGGCATTGCCTTAAGATGAACCAGTTGAATGAGTAATGAAGAGACGAATTATTTTGAGCGAGCAAGGTATGTTTCGATCGAAACGGCTTTACTGCTGTACATTGTGAAATGGGGTTTATTTTAATTTTGCAAGGTAAACTTTTCAAACTTGGGGAGGGTGGATTTTAGAATAATTAATTGTGGGGCTACGTCATTAATTTCACAAAATGCAGTTCCCTTTGTTCCTGACTTTCTTGAAAAAATAGTTTTTTTCTGACTGCGTTTGTCAAACCAATTACGACTTAATTTTTTCTACCATTTTTCCCGTGTTACAGATCTTACCATCATTCCTTCATTCACTTCTTACCCTAGGGGGAAGTTTTTTCGATTTTCAAAAAAAAGTTTTTTCGAATGTTTATCGTACACGCAAGTGTATTTTAGTCCTGTAGTTCAGGTGTTGATGCCACCACTTGAAGTTAATCAAGAGATTTGAGAAAGTATTTTACTAGAGCGCGGGTTGTCTACAGAAAATAAAGTTGATTATCGGGAGTTTGAGTTCACGATCCCTTAGCCTTTTTTCGGAAGAGTCGCTCAGTCTCGTTTCAAACTCTCGTCCACAAATTGACTTGCCCAACCCTCTGAGACCCTCCCCCCCGTCCCTTTCTTGGAGTAATGTTTCATCTAGATCATTTTTTTTAAGGAATATATTTTCGAACTCTTAAGACGGCTCGGTTAATTTTTTTTATCGTTGAGGAAATTTTTTTTTCTATTTCTCCGCCTCCCATTTATAGGGACGTAAAATGTTGACGTTCCCAATCGCAACCGCTCGCCCTCCCATCCCGACACACCCTCGGAAAATAACCTCGGCGAATGACAGTTTTATTTTCTCTAGGAGGTCTCAAAGGATCCGTCGAAATTTTCAGAACGAGTTCTCTCGTGTGATCTCGGGTCGAAAAGTTGATTTTGCCTGCTTTAATGACGCAGTTCCCTGAAATTAGATTTTAGAGGAGAGTGAAGGGTTAGCTGCGTTCGGAGGGTAAGTTTCTACGCTTCAGCCACTAGATGGAATTGAGACGCGCCTGTCTGTGAGCCCCCTCGGTTTCCGCCCGTAATTTAACGCCGGTGTGATCTCATTTCCCGTGCCGAGGAATATCCGCTTCTTCAATCGATTGTATATTGACTTGACGGACCTCATAGCTATCATCCTTTACAATCTCACGTACGATTTAAGTTTGAGGCATAATTGTGTTTTACACAAGGGGTACCGTGACGATATCGAATTTTCAGCGTTGTATTTTATTTGAAAGGATGTGATATATCTCCAACTGGAAAGCTAGAGGTTTAGCACGAAAAAAAAATTATTTTAGGACAAGTCCCATGGTTCCGTGGGGATCCATTATAAAATGATTGGCAATAATCCCGTATCATCAATTAATTAATTCTGACACAAATTATCACATTCATTCCCGTGCACAGATTCATGGTTCCTTGGACAGGTTATTTTGCCCATAAGTATGGGTAACAATTTGTTGCGGACATTTGAGTTTGGTTGATTGAAGGCAAAGCACCTACCTTCAAATCAGGAATTTTACGTCATACAGGTTTTATCACCGTTCTAGATGAAGAAACTTCCAGTTGACATTTTGGTATTTTCTAATTCTCTTAATTTTAATAGATGTAAAATATTTGCTAGAGCAGGTATGCATGTGAATATTTACTTCTCGAAAGTATATCAGGGCAGTCGTTGTAATGGGAAGGACATCAACGTCATGCTAATGAAAACTGTAGAATCAGCTCAATTATCCGTTAAAAACCCAATTGTCGAGGTAAATTTCTCCTATTGAACTAATAAGCATTGCTCTCTAAAATTCCACAATTATATAGGATTCATCTCGAAAGCGTTAGAACGGAAAACTTGATTTTCCGAAGGTATTTCAAACTTTTCCGATTACACCGACACTTAACTCCGTAGCAAAGAAATGAAACTTTTGCGTGTTTCTCTTCCCAATATGAATTCGAGAATCGACGAGTTGACCCAATTCCCCGCGATGTTTAATTTTCTTATGCTAAATAGCTGTGCTGAATTTCCGTCTTGGAATTCCTCCGATGAAAACGGCAAACAATTCTACCGCTCGCCTTAATAGCCAGGAATTTTCTTACTTTGGATCTCGGAGAAAAAGTTTTTTCTTTAAGTTTGTAGGCGTAATAGGCGATATGCCGCGCTTGCGCTTCGACCCCGGTGGGATTATTTTTAATGGACGGACGGTGATCACATTCACATGGTCCATTTATGAAACTCTCCCATGGACCGAGATGGAATGGACCCCTGCTGTCCTCTATTTCCCTCCCGCCGTAATTAAGATCGCACCATGGCTTGCTCTCCCAATTTACTCTCGTCTATCGCAAGATGTTTTATGGTGATCTGTTTTCCTGAAGTTTTCCCCACATCTCCTCCGAGCGTACCCAATGTTTATTTTCCTTCCTTAAGGCTCCTGTGCACATTGACTCCTCCAACACAATGGCGTCTATACTCTTCTCCCTTCTCCGCCTTCCTACGTTCGCCTACCCCGAACGATATCGGCCCCACCCCTCCATTGCCCCTAACCACCAGCCGATAACCGAAGAATTCGTTAGGGAATCGCTCCCTTTTCTTCTCCTCTATTTCCCGTTTCCCGTCTCCGTGTACGCTGACTCGTGAATTTCCGTGATAAAAGATTGTAGGGCCTCTCTCGCCCTAGCTTGCGACGGAAAGAACTTGTTAATCCTCCTGTGTGCAGGGATGATGGGTGGGGGGAAAAGGCTCGGTTAAGGGACTCCCTAATGGTGGCAGGCATTCGATCCCTATCCGTTCGAATGTCTGAACCAGTCGACTGTGTATTTCGCGCTGGAATCCGTTTCAAATTGGTTGAATCCTTCTTGTGGAGAGTTTTCTTATGCGTCCTCCTTCCAAACGATCGCTGGGCGGTAATAACCGTCCTAGTTACGTTATTTTTAGTTGCCCGAATAATTTTTATCCTATTTTCCTCATATTCAATATTCATCATCTGCTATTGTGTGATAAGGCTTACTGGTATTTTTTCAGCGGGCACATCATGTGATGCCACTACCGATAGCATCTATGTGAGCCATATAAAACAAGTTTTTAGTAAAAAATTTAAAAATGTCAACTGTGAGAATTGAAATTTAAATTTTAAATAAATTAAATTTGAAGCAGATAGCACTATGAATGTATTCGTGTTCCAGGCTGGTGTATATATTGGTGGATATTTATCGGCAATATTGATTGGCCTTTGACGATGAAGCTTTGGAAAAACCCCATGGCTTCCAGTTCTCCTGTTATCGTTCTAATATGTTGATGCGCGCAGCGATCAATCGGGCGTGAAAATACCGACCGGTGGTGCGCCAGACTCGCGCTCTCATTGAACCACAGGACTGCACACGATTTTCTGTCTATTTCTCGCGCGCATTTCTCCTCCCACCACCCACCTTTCCCTCTCGCAACACCTCCCATGTCTGTTTGCTCTTCGCCGAAAGTTCCGGACCGGCGCTCCCCCGATTCCCCCGTCACCACTTTCCCTCCCGACACACAACCTCCCCCACTCCATTCCTCAGCCTGCAAACTCGCGTGAGTTATACATTTCTCGAAATTACCCAACCCCATCCCTCTCACTGCCCTCCCCGAAATCCACTCCCCAATGCGCCCAGATTTTGCAGCACTCCGCGTTAGTCACACATCCGAGACCTCCCCCGTTGGAGTCATCCACCCCCCTTCCCTCGGCTATTTTAAATACACCTCTCCTCAACCACTCTCGTGCTCTTCTCTCTCCTCACCACAGAGTCCCGCTCCCAACACGTTAAATGTGCCTTCTCCAACCTGACATGTCATACGCTTCTTCCTCCTCATGTTTCTCTCCTAAAGCCAAAGGAACTAAATAATATTTCTCTTATATATGTATGTATATATATATATATATATATATATATATATATATATATGAAACAAATATAAGGAGATATAAGGAAAAGGGATAGGAACACACATAAAGGACGAACACAATGGAGGTGGGGAAGGCGGAATCGAACGGATCACAAGAGTAAAAATATTTCCTTGACCAAGGTCAAGCGAAGGGGGCAAGGTAATACCTGTAAATTGGGGTAATCAGTGTCTGATTGATCCCTGGCTCATTCCGGGAATCAAGGAGCCAGATACACGGCTGTACTATTGTTTTGAGATTGAATGGGGGGTCGAAGGGTGGATGCTAGAATGAAAACGCAATTGCATTTATCAAAGGGAGTGTTAAGTTCGGAAGCGTGCTTTGGGATTGGGAGCATCCCAATCAGGGAGGGCATGTTGACCCTAATATTTAGGGGTGTGGTACACTGTCCAATTTACAAGGCAGGGCATATATGGCACTTAAGAAGGTAATCTATATTATTGGAGGTGTACAAGTACTAGGGAATTAGTCGGAGATAGTTATAAAGCGGGTGGGAGAGAAATGGGATGCCGGTTTTGAAAATAGGGCATAATCCTTACATTCTCCCCTCTATCATAGTTTTCAGCATCCCACTGCCGATCAATACGCCCTTCATCCATTTTTTTCTGTCTCCATAGGATTTCTCCCAGCAATCCCCTTTCCTCCCCATCATCATCCTTTAGCACCCCCTCATTTGTTTTTCTTTCTGCCCTATTCACTTTCTCCATCCTTCACCACACCCATATTTCAAAAGCCTGAAATCTATGCCTATCATCCTGCTTCAGTGACCATGTTTCCGCGCTGCACAAAACAACCTTCCATATCGAAGTTTTAACTAGCCCTTTCTCAACCTCCTTACTCAACGTTCCTGTCATCAATTCCCTCCATCTTCTAAAAGTTTCTTTGCCTAACGCAATTCTCTTAATGCCCCTACTACTTTGACCATACACACACATAGCACACCTTAACCATTGAGGTCATGTACACTCATTTAAAAAATTGATGTTGGCAATGATGAAGTTCAAGGTAAAAGTTAAATGTGAAACTTAGAATACTTACGGAGTTTGATGGTTGCCCCTTCAGCGGCCGAAGGATGACGTGTAGTGTCACATAGGGGTAGGTATATCCTCTCATCTTACTATTTGTATTTTCTTTTTCTCTTCTCTTACCCTCGCCTTCCATCTTCTTCTCGCTTGTTCTCTTCCTTAATTTTCTCTTCCCTTCTATATCCATCCCCTCTCTGCTTTCTCCAGCTTAAAATTTTATTCGAACCACCTCCCTCTGCCTCCGATCCATCCCACCCCTATATTTTATTCCTCCGACAGACTCCCGCACTCAACCTTCCCTATCGTAAGTCGCCGGGAAACCAAGGGGCACGCCGTCCCCCTCCCCCCGAAAATGGCTGGCTAGCGCTGATTTTTTTCCTCCGCCGGAAAAAAAGGAACGGACATAACTAATACGGATAAATTTTTTAAGGCACAGCGGACCACCATGGGCGAATTCACTCCCGTTTCCCTCCCCTATTCCGTATCTCCCCTTTCCTCCTCTCGTGGTGCTCTCACTCCCCACGCCCTTCCCTACCGAAATCCTCGATTATTAGCCCTCGTCGGTCGGGATTTTTTTTTACCTTCCTCTTAATGTATTGTGAGCGGGGAAAGGGTTGAACGTGAGAATGAGACCGGAGAGATGGTCTGGGATATTTTGCCCGGGACGTCCGCTTCGAAAGTTTTCACATTTCGGTAACAGCTTTGCCCTTTCGTCGAAGCGTGAGCCTATACAACACAGCTCGCTGGTTTAGGTCACTCTCCGTTGCCTCTTTTGGTCTCGTGACCTTAGTCATGTCTGAAAACTCTCATGTGGAGGGAGAACCTTGTACTATTAATCTGTTAATATATGTCATCGTAAATTGCGGTACTAAATGTACTTTATGATACGCAGTTAAGGTCGTAAGTGAAACGTCACTTTCACCCAATGAGTCCTCATCAATAAATTAAAAGTAATCTCCCCTAGTGGACACCATTGCACTTAAATTCCATCCATCGGTGTTATACTGGAAATCTTCCAGTTGTTTTTTAGTGTATTTGCTAATTTTAAATGTCCATTTCCAACTTTTAACTTGGAACTGTACGTAATCCACCAGAAGTCTCGAGCGCCATTCAAATTCGAATTAAGACGTTACAATTAAATGATGTGGTACTACACATTGCCCTTTCTAATGATCTTCATTATAATCTTTTGGAACCATGATTCGTGCCGTGTCTGCCACGAAAAAATTAGCATTTTATTGTTCGTTCGAAGGTTTCCGCGGCGATGAGTAGGTGATTTCCACATTTTTCGGGCTGCGTCCGCGTATGTCGTTTAAATGTACAACAGTTTCGCCAGCTATCCTGCTGGCGTCCTCAGGTCAAGGATCCTTGACCTGAGGACGCCAGCAGGATAGCTGGCGAAACTGTTGTACATTTAAACGACATACGCGGACGCAGCCCGAAAAATGTGGAAATCACTTAGCATTTTATTCATTGATATTTGTGGTACCAGGCAGCCGTTATTTTCGATTTCTCCTCGTGACGCTAGGACAAGTGGGTTGAATTTGACGCGATGACTTTTATGTTGGGAGTATGGTTCCCGACGTCCGCGAGGTCCTTCGTGGGAAAAGAAAAAAAAAGACTAGTTGTTGTAATGGAGAGAAAAAAAAGGGGAATCGGAGTGGGTTCAAAATCAGGAACTATATTCGGAAGCTTATGTGGAATACATAATGAATAAGGACCGAGTTCCGCCTCTGGGATATTTTTGTACATCCATAGAATAAACAAGTCGCCGTAACAGTCGTGAGCGCCTGTCAACCCTCCCCACACCCCTTCTCTCCCGCAAAACAACCACTTGCCCGCTCTCACCTTATTTGTCGCCGTCTGTCCTTTCCCCCATCCCTCCCCAACTCTCGCGGTCCCCGCTTTCCGCCCTCCCACTTTCGTTGCACCGCCAACCCTCGTCGCACTCGCTCTCCGTGGCAGTATATGCGGTCCTTTCAGCCGTGCATTCATTAGCGTCAGTGGATGTTTGTCACCACCCTGCTGTTGTTTTGAGTTTCTGATGTAGTGGAATTTTTCTAGTGAATGGTCGGTTTATTTCTTAATTTTAGCTCCTTCTGTTGTCCCATTTTTTTTACCAAAGAATTCAAAAAACATTAAGCATTTGAAAATTTTGATTATTCCGTGGCTATTTAATATTTGGGTTGCAAAATGTATTTCGTGATTTTTCAACCATCTTCGGTCTCGTCCGTGAGAGCTTAGCATTCGATTATCCAATTCACGGCGTGATTTTGAGATATTTTGAAGAATATTTTGCGGTTCAAAACAACCTACTCACACCTCGTCAAGACATCGGAGTAGTTATAATGGGTATGAATTTACGTCACTTTGGTGCCCCGTTGTCGCCAAATCTAATATCTATCTCTACAATTTGCCCAATGCTGAAAAGCTACCTTAAATAAATTACAGTTCTGTATCATAAAGATATGTTCTCAATCTGTAATGGAGAGTAAAACGAACATTTCTTGTTTATTGCCTGGAATTTTAATTCGTGCTGCTTCCGAAGGAACACTCACAACGTGCAGTGCTGGTTTTCCCCAATCCTGGAAGTGACCTAGGTGCCATTGGTGTCGTGAGGCCTAATGCCATTTTAGCCATACCAGAGAGAGAGGTCAATGGTCTTTATGGTCAATGGTTCATTCTTTCTTTGGATCCATTGTGCGTGGAGTTGGTCTTACCGTCAATTTTCCGTCCCAACACCATTTTTCGTCCATAGCTGAAGTTTTCAAATTGAGCCCACAGGACGTCGTCCTCGGCTCTAAGAGGTCGATTTTCATGTCTCCCCGTGCTCCGCCCAGGCCTTTTGTCTTCTCCCCTACCCCTTATTCTCCTCCTGGGATCACTGCATAAGCTCAGCGTGGATTTATGCGCATGCGAGATTGATAACGCGCCGGGAGGGTCAACGCCTTTTCTCCTCGGATATCGGTCCCAGAGGCTGTGAGCGGATCGAGGGGAGGGTGAGGAGTGCATGGACGGCGTCGAAGGACTGAGTGGGAGGCGGGGGGGTGAGCCTTGGGCATGCAGAATGGGGCGGGAAAGGGTGGCCGTGTGGATGCGGCCTTCGGCGGGGAACTTTAGTACTCATTTTCCTACGTAGTTTGGCGTTAGGCGTAAGTTTTGCGCTGCCGTTGCCATCTATTTTCCTTTCTCCTAAGTTATATCCCTCGCCTAACTGGATTAGCCGTCACTTGATCCATCTTCAGCTTTGAATTAGCATGTTCTTCCACGGTGCAAGGTGCGACTTTGAATTATAAACTCGATAAATTCGAGTCCCTGCTTACTCACTCTTTTAAATTCCGGGAATGTGAATGGGGAGTTTTCTTATGCACGCTGTATGATATTTTTAGATACCGTAGAAATGTAGACTAAGTTAGATATAATACTTAGGTTATTGAGGACTCTATCCTTAAAATATTGTTAAAATGCATTTTTTACCATTTTTCGACGGGAAAGTGCTTTTAGCATAACTATTATATAGCTTATAGTATACCTGTATGTTGTTATGTTTTGACGATTGGCGTTTGTCTCACCTATACGGCGAATTATATGCAGTGTTTGAACAAATGTTATTTGTGCGTATGCGTCTTATTTTGCAATAATATTTGTCCGAAGCAAACACCTTAATCCCCACTGTCTTTTGGGCACGTCATGACCATAAGCAGGATGAAACAGACTCCGTTGCTCAAACATCATCTCTGTTGCACGTTTTCAATGAGTTCTTCGCTATTATTGGGATGCCCAGGTATATGCGCTCAATGGTAAGTGAAGCGAGCCGGGATGAAATTCGTTTCCAGTACATTGCAGAAAAGATCAAGATGCTTTTCTGTGGCTTACATGATAGGGGGAAGGAGTAAATATAGTCGTCGGCTTCGCAAGGGAGTTTTCCAGTTAAAGGGACCAAATAACTTGTGGCTGCGATCCACTGATGGGGTCGTTACTTCCCCGAAGGGAGCGGACGGAGGGTTGCTGCCTGTCGGAAACCGGAGCCAAGTAAACCATTAAAACGGAAATAACCCCGGTCCTTGAGCTTTTACTCTCCCCCCCCCTCTTTCCGAATCGGTTTGGTAATTGGCCGCCGCTCGAATAAACTGCCTTTGCGTCCCGTTCAACCCGGTCACCATCCGAGGACAGTTGGCTGGTAGATATACCTACTAGGGAATGAAAAGAACTCTCGAGAGGTCGAAGGATGAAAATGAAAAGTATGTGCTCCTACCCCTCGGAGGATTACGCGATTGTCATTTAATTTTGGGTTTGGTTATTCCAAATGCCAAGTGGGATTTTTAAAGCTGGGATAAGGCTGTAAAATTTGTGAGGAAGCTTGCGGTTTTTGCGATGCACGCGGAGGCAATTGCACCTGAATAGGTGATTGGTTGCGTATACTCAAGGAAACGCTGAAGAGGATAAGTATCAGTGACAGGCTTTTTAATATGGAGCCATTTTCAGAAATAATGAGGATTTTTACTGAGCGATATTTTTGCGTACAACGCCTTGCAATACCTTTGCATCGTAATTAGGTGCATAGTTCGTAATTGATGTATTATTATGCACGTGATGTTGCATTAGCATTTAATCACGTGGTACGCAATAAATCTCTTTGGAAAGTTATAATTTTAATTGCATGTGACATTTTAAATACTTAGAATTTTCCACTAATGAAATGCACCAAAACTGTGCCCGCAAATGTTTCATTTCAGATGCATTAATACATGTATTTTTTTGCATTAGGTGTGCTCCATTGTGCTGTATACTGGGTTGATGAAGCACTGTGTAAAAGTAATACATTTCTTACGTTTGCTCAGTTAGTCTAATAGTTAACGAAGCCTCACGTTTAAGAATATCAGTGAGCTCATATTCCGTGTTTAAAGGTGTAATGAGCTGTTGCGGTGTTTTTAGTCATAATTCGTCTAACGCTGAGTCGGTCTAGTGGATCACCCCTCGGACAGCCCCCACAGACGGACTAGTGTTGAATTCCCGCACAGTTCTCTTTCTGCCGACCAGAGTCTTCGCGTCTGTTTTTTACCCAACCTCCCTCCTCGTCCTCCCGTCCGCCTTCCGTCTCCCAGTGGATAAATAATTCATGCCACTCCCGCGAATAGACGAGGGATGCGCGACCACACTACCAGGGTCACCCTCGGTCCGGCCTCACAGCCTCGGGAACCGAAGGACGCCGCGAACCAAAATAAAAAAAAACATCGCCACATCACCACGCTGCGGGATTGAGCGCGAAGGGTTGGAAATAGAGCGAATGTCATGTGTTATCGTGTGAGATCTCGAGTGAGGGTTCCACATTCACTGCCGTCCTCTCTCTCTCCACGAGTCGTTTTCGAAAATAAGTCGCGCATGTGTGTTTTTTTGAGGGGTCCGGCCGCGTAATGCCTTATTCAATTGATATTTCCTCTCCCGTCCCTTTTTCTTATTTTTCGTTTCACCTCTGTGTCTCACTCTCCCTCTCTGTCTCTTGCGCTCTCGTGTACCCACGCCCGTTGAATAATTCGTTTCCCTGAGTAATGGCTTCGGGGTGGATGGGGGGACGGGGAAAAGGAAGAGTGGGAGGGGTGGAGACGACGTGTGATACTCTTTTTGTTCCTTTCCCTATTTCCATTCCGGGACTCGGTTCTTCGATTTGCGTTTCCGTTTGATCCCGCCGAGCGATGATCGAAACGTTATCCTTCTACCCTCGTCTCCTCAATAATGCCCGGATACAGTGTCCCTCCCCAACCAACCCTTTCGCCTCTCGTCCCACCCAATCTCCCCCCCCCCTTCTACCCCCCCCCCTCATTGCCGCCGAAGAAACGCTCTGCCGCCTCGACAGTTTCTTTTGTCGCGGTCCAACAGCCCGTCATTCGTCTCGACACCTACCTGTTCCGATCGCGGTGACGACTCACTTGATCCGTTTTGTTTTTATTATTCCGGGGAGTTTTCAGGTTGGAGAAGTGGGTGGGAAAGAGTGGTCAGGGTGTGTCGGCTGGATTTATCTCCGCCGATGCCTCTGGCGGTCGTCGACGATTTTGGGAAAAATTGAACCTCGTATGTCGAGAGTGAATGGAGACTTTCTTTCAATTTTAGACTTCATTATTCATATGCCAGTCTCTCGATACGAAGATTGGATGACTGAGTCCTCCAGTCTTCTCTGGCCGACGCTGATTCCATTTGGACATACGTATCTTCTATCTTAATCTTCGCCGGTAGCCATCGATACCTTGTTGCTATTGCTTTTCTCGATCAAATTTATATGTGTCGAAGTAGACGGTAGCGGACGGAAAATTGAAAAATATGGAATGCTCGACTCAGCGAGTTAAAAAGTCGCTTCGAGTGAGTTCTAGCGTCTCATGAAAACGCCATTAAAATCTTTCATTAATTTCTTCTGTATATCTTGTACTTGCCATCATACACTTTTTTTAAATGCATCCCTATGAATCGCAGAATTCATTTGGGTTTTTAATTGCAAATGTTCATTGTCACGAATGGGTTTTAAGGTGAATTCTTTTTTTGTGTGAATTCAGATCTAAATTTAGCCTCCTACACATGACACAGGTGACGGAGTTTGGGAGTACATGAACCAAAACTCCATACAATTTTTAATTTTAAGCCATTTCATGAAAATGGTGTCGGGTGAAATTTTATGCCGATCGCACTTGTTTTGATTGATAAGAAATACATTTTGTTTTCTTGAAAAAAACACCTATAATACCAAATATGAATGTCAATATTTCCAAATATATTTCAAAATTAATGTTGCATAATTTACTTGTGAATTCTGTTTGACTGTATTCTAATGTTGATTTATTTTCCTTGCAGGTGAGTGGCTCTTAACGTTTGTGACGGTGGTAGTCGGGAGTATGAAAAAGGTGAGCCAGGTTAATGAAAGAAGCAATGATAAAACTTTAAAAGCGTCCCTCTGAATTGGTCAGAAACGAAAATAAATTGCTCCTAAATCAAAGACACCAGCAAGATAGGTAGTTAACATTCAAGTATGCACTTCGAATCTTTCCCGGATGCAGTTTGGAGTCACTAATATTACAAATCTAGTCCAACAAATGTTTGCGATGTGTAATTCCCTCAGTTCCAATCCCACGTCACTTCCGAAGTATAGTTTTGAGATTAATTTAACAACCGGAAAATGAAAATGGGTATCAGTTCAAACACAGGGAGAACTGTTTTGTGAAACTATATCTTCCCATTTTATCTCCGAGTTGGCCCAATTCCCATCCATTTGCGGTGATAATGAACCATTGAAATAAACAATCTTGTAGAGCCAATATACGGTATCAAAGGTTGTGATTTCGAGTAGAAGGCCTATAAATAACCTACTGTAGATTTTCCACGATTGTTTGAATAACTTTTGCGGAAGCCGAGTTTGGAAATTAAAATGAGCGGTCAGTGTTTAGAAAATTTTAAGCATGAACAAAGGTATTTATTGTGACCTCATTTAGTAATAAATTTGAAAGCTTGCTAGGACTTATGTTTGAACTGATTAAAAATCAAAGGAAGAGACAGGAAAGAGAGGTTTCGGTTTTCCACTTTAAAGTAATTGTTCAACTAATTTCAACACATATTCACCATTATCAGCATGATTATAATATTGTACAACTCAATGGTGTGAAATAATGGGAAGCCGCTGCAGAGGATCATTTTCCTTGTGAATGTAAGACAGTTTGATTCTAAGCTATACATTAGAAAAGAGTTTCAGAATAGTAAGGATTTGGCTTCCCTATCTTTACTTAGGCAAAATTATGTTATTCTGCTCTTCGTATATTAGAAGTAACTTCAAACAAGGATGGTTTGACGTTATTTTGCGTAAGGGCGGGATATGCCGATTTTACAGGTTTCCTCGGTCGAACTTAACGTAAAGCTCACTGATTAGAAAAAATCCATTGTAGTATTCGAAATCTGTTCCTATAATAGCCAGAAAAGTGATAAAGGCAAGTGAAATAACGAATCACCTACCCAGAACACTTGTGAAACTAGATCAAAAAGGTGAAATCTATTAGGAAATCTTGGCGGACTTAGCTCTTAGATTCGATTCATAGAATACATTTTAAAACTCACGTTACGCCCAACAAATCGCTTTACACGGTTTGAGTTAACTATCACGGGAGGCAGTAACGCATTGAAACGCACATGGCGGCACCGGCTCGGCAGCAGTTTCAAGATATATTTAATTTCTATAGATTTTCGTTATGACTCTAAGTTCATTTGGAAGTCGAAAGGCCTTTCACGAATAATTAAATTCGACTCTCAAAGTATTGACAAGCGATCTCTTCAATTCATCAAATGAATATTGTGAAATGAGATATAGGCGATGCACTTACAGGTTCCCCTCAAATTTGGAGAATCAATGCAGTTCATATTTATGAGAACATTACCTATCCTCCCTTGGTTAATGCAGAAAAAATCAATTTCGCCTCGGTTATTTGGTGTACTTACGTACATTGGTAACGCGAAGAGGTTTCGATGCAAAATTTTTGGGTCATTATGCTCATTCCTGAGAAGTCAACATATACACCTGTAATCCCCAATGGCGACGAGTGGCGGAAGGAGAGCATTCACATTCGAAACAAAAATGCATTAAAAAAAAGGTATTAAAATTGAATCCCCTGGGGGGAGCCTTGAAATTTCGGATGCAGCCCCATTCCTCGCGCTTTCTGGCGCTTTCCCTCGTGTGCCTCGAAAAACTCTCCTCAACCCCCCACCCATCATCCTTCCTCCCGCACCACGCAATAAAACTACGCCGTTCGTCACAGAGGTGCGTTCTTCCTCTGCCCCACCCCCACCGCCTCGGTCACACACACGGCCGAGCCGAGCTCCTCCCCTCCCCACTCTCCCGCCCGACTTCCCATCACGCGCCCCTCATTTTCGAGCGTGGTCAGCGTGACTCCGGCGCCACCGTCACGCTCGGCCGACCGCCAGGCCCACCCCTCAACCAGGAGGAAGTGAGGGATGGAAGGGGTCGGCGTTGATAGAGCGCGCGGAGGGATGGGGAGGGCGTGGGTCGGTGTGATCCATCCAAGCCTCGCCCTCTAACCTCGCACGAACAATGAGCACCGCGTCCTACACCTATGTCGATGTTTTCAGGTGGTAGTGCGGGCATGGCCATTCCGCTCCGTTTTGCCAACCAAAACGGTGCCCCTGCATCGTATCCTGCGAGCCGCCGCTTAGGCGTGTGTTTAAGGACTCCAGTCTTTAATCATTCAGATTTTTAGGCATTGCAATTTTTTATTGGTGCGTTCGTAACGGGGATGGGTCTCTCCATCAGAAAATTTGGGATTTGAAACTTTGATTTAGTCTTTGATTTCGCGCAATGTGTGAAAGAAAAACGATTGACAGAGCCATCTTGTACCTGTGCGGGAGCCTATCGTTCAAATTTTAGCCGGTTGGGTACAAAATAACTAAAATATATTCTATTGTAGCTTTATAAAAGTTTAATTGTTAGTCTGGCTTACTTTCTCTGCGACTGGAGGAGTGGGGTCGCTCCAAAAAGTCAGTGCCCTCGTAAATTCTTATCATGACCTTTTTCGGCAAATGTAGCGAAAACTCTTTCAACTTTATCCCAGCTTAATGAAACTCTCTTTAAATAACCAGCTCAAAATTCCCAATATATTAGGTCTCCATTCAAAGTATGATCAAAGTTAAAGGTGCTATAGGTGAGAGTGATGAAGTTCAACTTAACTGAAAAAGTTTCCTTTACTGCATCAATTATATGCATTACCCGTGCATATAGAAGAATTAAGTTTTTTGTGTTGTGCCAGCAAAAACGACATAGGTCTGGAAATCGTCTTCATACTTTGATTGTTGCATACGATTGATTTTTTTGCTGTCTTGCTATGTGTACTCTGTGCCATTTTCGTGGACGTGAGACTTAGGCGATGCATGCTAGGAAGGTTTTGAGGCATTGGATATCGTTCAGCGGATAAGGGGTGAAAAGCGTACACCGCGTCGAGTTGTCAACAACGAAATTCGCCTGGATTAATTCATAGAAGGATCAACGTATTCAAAAGGATTGTCTGAGTTCATGATATTATTATTCGATCGAAAGGATCCCATCGTTGAGCAATCTTACATTCGCCGTCACGGAAAGAGTTTGGATCCATTAGCAAATCACGAGACCCGGGTTCGTACCCATGTCGGTTAGAGTGGTCTTTTTGAGTGCCGTAAGTCTTGCTCACTTGTCACATACGTTATGCTGGGCAAACGTCGGTGAAGTCTAGCTAGGATGTGGAGAAAAAATGTGAGACTTTGTATCAAATAATAATCTCGTGCCCTTTACCTACCCTGCCCTGGCGTTTTCTGGTCTGGCCGAGCAATCCCCTCGTCCGTGTCGCGTTTTCCATTGTTCCCTCCCTCGACAGCCATCGCTCCCACAACCGACGCGTCCACCCTTTCCCTCTCGCCCATCGGCATTACCCATCCACGCCCACCCACCGGTGGAGCGGAAGGGGGTCGATTCGATCGAAATTTTTAAAAGTGTGTTATTAAGTGTTCTAGGTGGAAAAGTTTTCGCGCTAAATCTCGCGTCCTGAGGGTTTCTCGTTGGGGCAGGTCGACGTGTACTGTTTTGAAGGATTATTGGCGAGGGGGAGGCGTGCTTGGAGCATGCAGGCGAAGACGCACCCTGCTGGTGTGGACGGCCTCTTGCTGTTTCTGACACGGGCGCGGATACGAAGCCGTCCGCGGGATGTTGCGTGTGCCGCCTCGCTTCTTCCGTCGGCGTCACATCTGTTATTGAAGCACACGGAAGCTGCCTAGAGAGACGGAGAGATTTCTACACCAGCGGTGTTTACGATGAGAAATGCCCTCCAAGTAGCTAAATTGCAATTAATTATTTTATTACGTGATGGATAACATGTAGCGCTCTTGGATTTTCAATTACCGCTAAAGCCCACTTAGGAATGGAGATGGTTACCGATAGTTGACACTTGACTTTTATGCCAAACGAAGTAACGAGTTTCGTTGAATTCTTTCGTTGTCTCACCGGAATTCTTGCGCTGTAACGAAGACTAAATTCCCATTTTTTACTATCCAACTTGGTGTGATTCGCAAACCTTTTCTAGAATTTTCTTCTTGTCTCAAAATTTCCTCATTCAATTTTGAGAATATGGTCATAAATATGCCATAAAGGATTAATTTAGCGGATTTTACACATTTCTCGAAACTGGAAAATGAGTAGAAATAAGTAGACGAGTCGGAGAGACTGGTAGTATCTCGGTCTTGATGATTCGCTTCCTCAAATCTTCTACAAATCCTCTTCTCAATCTTCTTTACCGGTCTATGATGTGATATGATCTTCAAATGGACGTGGATTAGTTGAAGCTGCTCTCTACACGTTAAGAGAGATTTTGGGTGCATTTTGCTTCTCAGTCTAATATGGGCAAGGCGGTTCATCCTGTCCATTACACACAAACTTGGATGAGCGCGGGACTCGTGAGAAGGTTTTATGCGATATCGTTTTGGCTTGACTCCTTGATCACCACACGTAATCACTCGGCTCGACGGTACCTAGTTAGCAGAGGTGGTGTTCGACGTTGCATGCTCGTAACGCTCAACTGGATGGCACGGTGTGGGCCATGGTCGGACATCCCACTCGGGTCATTGGCTCGAGCCCAGGTCGATATCCGACAGGATCCGTACTCACCGCCTCTCCAAAAGCCAAGTTTCCCTCATCTGGACGAGTGAGCCAAATTTCCGAACCCTCATGGGAGAACTGCGGCAGTAATGGCAAAATATAAGGGCCATCTGCAGCTTCAAATCCACCTTTTCACTCCCGTGGGCGACATTTGAAATCTCATCATGTGACTCCCAGTACTAATGGACAAGGCTTTTTTATTTACTTTATTTTAATTGATTTATGGTCTTCTTTTCCATCACATTATTAGCCCAAATTTAGGATGAACTATTGCATATTCTCTAATACACCACGGACCATTGCACCTCTTATTACTCGTATTGCGATGATTTGTATCTTCAAAATACCCATCGGCAGTTGGAATCACCCAGTGATATTTCCAAGAAATTCTGAGGGCATCGATCAACTTTCTATTCATCCATTGTTAGAGGATTTATCTCATATTATTGGTCTACATGAAGGGATGTTACATCTCTATCAATTCTGATATCAGCGTTTTCCAAATTCATCTTTTGCGCGTGGGAAATGATGCTACGTGCATTTTCGTTTTTCTCGGGCTCTCTCTCCACTGGGTCATTGATTGTTGGTGCGATTTTATTCCCGTGTAGAGTTCGCGGAAAGAATCGTTCGTTATTGTTCATGGAGGTACGTCCCTCAAACCGCACGTTTTTGCCCGTTAACTATCTGTCTCACGGCATGAACAGGAGTAAAAAAGAACGGCATACTGTAGATCCGTTTAGTTTTGTCGTCTCAAACTATTAAAAACGAACATCTATTTCTCGTTCATCCCCTCGGCGCGTGCCTACGCAAGGAAATCGCTTGGGTGACGGCAGACGCGGGGGAGGAGACTCGTCCTGCATTCTCGACCTTTGCATTTCCCACGATTTACCGTTCACTTCCTCGGAGGCGAAGTGCGAGTTCTTTTTACGTGTAGATGCGTACTTGGGTGCGCGCGATTGGTGTGATTTATTTCCCGTCGCTGATGCTCCACCCTCCAAATGGTGGAATCCCTCCACTTCTCTCCGCTTCGAAGAACCACCATCCATTTCGTACGTGCGGTTGTCGGTAATGTTGGATCCCAGTCTTCCGGATGAAGGAAATAAGAAGCGGGATTTTCATGTCTCTGGATCTTAAGTGTTTCTTTGCCTCTTCAAAGGGTGGAGTCACGTTGTTAGAAGATAAAACTAAAAGCCAAAAAGCTAGGAGCCACACTATTACTGTCGGTGTTTCATTGGCACACTTATGATGACATGGTTGAAATCGAGTTTAGTTTGACTGCCAATTTGAAAATAGTCAAGTTGGTGTTGACGGTGCATTTTTGAAAAAAATAATTTGAAAAAAAATTATCACTTGATGTTGACTTTGTCAGTCGAAACCTAGGTCGTGTTTAATAAAATGAGGAATAACTAAGTATTACTTTTACGATATGAATCGCTTCCACAAAGTGACGCCTCAAACCATTCTACCACTGGGTTAGTACGAGAGGGCGTAACCCTGTCCGTTTTGTTCTGATTTCACGATATTGTAATGTAACGCGGTAATCCTTTCGTTCTACACTAGATGAATAATTTTATGAAATGGTTGTATTTTAGGTCAAGCCAGACGATTTAATATTTCAACGTGGTTAGACGCGGCAGGGTATCTTTTCAGATGCCTATTATGACCCACCGTTTTCCTTATAGGTGGTTTTTAAAAGTGGAATTTTTGTACTATAGACGAAACTCAAATGTAGCCGAAATCTTCCCAAAAGGCTTGCTCTGAATCAAATGTTAAAACCAATGTCATGAGACCAGGAATTTTTTCAACCAGGTAGGCCCCGAGAGTCCGTCACATTTTTCGTGGGCCATTCCTCATCGAAAAAAAAATGTAGCCGAACATAACGCACGCGTCGTGAATTTTAATGGGTTAGTAAACACAAGCAGGTTCATCTTCCTCCAGCTTAATTATCGGCCTTTCTCGGAAAGGATGGGTAGCGGGGCGTTTTCCCAAATCGCATTCAATTTTAAGGCGGCAGCTCTATCGTCTCTGGCAGACGGGTGATCGGATGGGTGCGCCCTTTCGGTCGTCTACCCCGTCGAAAGACATCCGCACACTCGAGTTTGTAGCATTTCTCAGCGGCGCAAATGAGAGGGCTAGTTTCCATTCCGTCGTCCCGCTCAGCAATTATTCACATCGCTCAATAGGGTAAGGACTGAGGTGCGTGCGAGCTTTCGACCAAAGGGGATTTAACTGCAAACTTACGTTAATATTTCGAAATGATCGCTCCCTAGTCTAAGGACAAAGTTAATTCGTGGGTGAATCAATTAGAACAATTCCGCTATCCGCTTTGGATATGGAGAAGATTTAGAATTTTGGCGACGACGACTATTCCATAAGAACCAGCTGTTTTGAATAATTTATCACGAATTATCGCTCCCATACTATCCAATGCGTATATACTGGAAGGTGCTAAATTCGAAATAAATCGGAACTCTGATGATCTCTTACAAAATCATCACCCTTTCCCCGGGTTAATCGTGCCGAACGTTAAAATATTATGCGTATAAGGGGCCTCCATTTTCTCCCAAGTTATACTTCTTCCTCTAAAATATCCATTTTTACCCTCATAATGAAAATTACATTCACTTTCAAACTTCAGATCACCCCATGAGTTTAAAGCTTTCCAGCTGCTGAATGATAATTAATAATCGTCCATCTCAAAAATCTCGCACAATAATCTTGCCTTATTGAAATATTTCATAATACGTTATCGTCGTCTCGCGAAATTCAATTACCGTTAACGTTTCGACCCTTTTTATCCACCTCCCCTCCGCGACCAAAGTTATTATTTTAATAAATCCATAGCGTTCCCGACTCAAACTAAATTCCCTCCTCCCATCCCCTGTTCTCTCTCCCTTTTCTCCAACTCCCCCCTCCCGCTCTCTCCCTCTCTATCTCTCTACATCCCAGGGTTTTCTGCCGAAAGGACATATTTCGACGTTTTTATGAGCGAAAAATATATTCTCCTCCCGAGCTTCGTCATCCGGAATAATTCCATTCCGGCCTTTTGATGTCAAAAGAGGGGGTGGAGTGAGGTAGGGGAAACAGTGGAGAGAGAGGGGGGGAAGGGAGCGAGTGGTAGACGGAGAAAGAGAGAAGAGAGGACCTGTTTTACGCGAACAAATGGGATTTCGTGGGGAGACGCGGCGGCGTCGAAATTACAGCACTTTTTTTCAAGTTTGCGAAAAAATCCGGTGTGGGATGGAGGAAGGGGGGGATGGGCTGGGAAATCGCCGGAGCATTCGGGGAATTAGTTACCGAGAGAAGGGGGATTGGGGAGGTGGCGCGCAAACTCCTCACTACCCCCAGTCTACCCCTTCACATGGCCGCGTGCGGTTTCCACGACGGGCCACGCCTTCCCTTTTACCCACCACCACCACCCTCTCCACCCCCCCCCCGTCCACTCCACCCACCCAGCTCCACACCTCCGTCTCCATTCCCGCCTCGCGTCCACCCCTACACTCCAGTGCCGTCTAGTCTCCCCATCCCTCTTCCCGGTGCACGGGACGGACCCCCGCGTCGCGGTCGCACACCCTATGACCTCCATCTCTCCAGTGCGAAGTGCTCTCTCTCTCTGTCCAGTCAGCGACCGCCAGCATCGTTAGGGAGAGGAGAAGAAGGTTAACCTGCGGTCCTGCTTCGTCTCGCTCTGGAAATCGATTTCACGCGATTCGATTCCAGGCTTCCCGAGTCGCTCGTTCCAGCGTGCGTGTGGTCCTTCAAAGGGATTCAGTTTTCATCACGTCTGTTTTTTTCCGATTCGTCTGATTCTAGTCAAGATTCCGTTTCCATACTTGTTTTTTATTTTTGAATCCCGAGTTGGGGGGGCCCAGGTGTTATCCAGAGTAGTAACAGTCAGTTTTATGAAGCGAAAGTTGAGGTGTTTTGTCACACTTTGGTTTTATTTAAACTTAAATTTTATGCATACAATTATAAAATTTCATATAATAAATGAGTAAACGCAAGAAGAAGAACATGATGCTTGAAGAACATGTGTTATTAGCACCGTGTTTTTTGAAAGGTTAATGAAAAGAGAGAGGTTTCGGGAGGGATCATTGCGATAATCTAACTGATGTCGTTACAACCTAGGAACAGTCGTTGGTTCCTGAAAACATGATACCTCTCTCTTGTAACGTGCTCAATACGGAATGTTTCTAATTATACTTACTCGTCTTGTGGGCGAATAAATATATCGGCTTCTTTAACAGTTAGTGGTAATGTTGAATATTTGACGAATATATAACGAGGTACCTCATTAGCTTTGCAAAGAGGATGCCGTATGTGACCATTACTCAGTTCTCACGAATGAAATTCGGCCGAAATTGCTAACACTTTGAAATTCATGGCCAATCGTTTTGTTGAATTGGCAATCTCTCTAACCCTGATGTCAATACAATATACTTCACATTGCATGATTATCCTCTTATTAACGCTGTTCTAAATTTGAATTTGTTTCTGATCTTCCTATCCGTAATATTTTCTACTTTGAGGTCAAAATGGAGGTGTTATGTTGCTCTATACGTAAACGTTGATCCAAGCTGCCATATTCAAACGATTCCTTATTGCTCTCGGTCGCATGGAAAGATATCGAATCAGTCGACCCCTGAAGTCGTGATCTGTCAAATGTGTATTTCAAGCGTGAATCATATTCATGGGACAAATTTCTTTAAAGCGTTAAGAATATCCATAGAGAAAACACACACACACAACGCTCTCGATTCCTGCTACCAAACGTTTACCAATTTCAGAGACTCAAAGGCCTCGAGTTGTAAGCTTCGTCGACCTTTGATTGTAGCTATGGCGTATAGTATTGTCGTGCGTGATCTTGAGGAAAACCCAGCGTGTGGCCCCACCCACCCCAACCTCTCTCTCCTCCATTCTCCCTTTCACCCCGCCCCCTTCTATTTCCCCTCGCGACCTCTAATCGCGGCCACCGGTTAATTTGCAAGGGAGCGACTGCGGGGGTGGGCGTGGGAGGGCGCTGCGGAGAGTGGGTGAGATGCTGGGGGCCGGGAGGAGCAGCAAGAGGGGCAGCAGGTGGGTGTTTATTTCGTCCCCGGGCTCCCGCACAGGAAATGACCTTTGTGTGACACCTGGTGGAGGTTCCCTCCTCCCCTTGCGGTTGTTTTCCTTCCCTCTCCTTTTAATTGTTCTGTTTGCCGGAGTATGTTTTCTCGAAAACTGAAGGAGCCTTTGTCAAAAGAGAGAGAGGGGGGGGATGTCGTATGTAAGGATTTCGATGATTGGTGGCGGGGTTCTGTGATGGCGTAAGGAGATTAAACAACAAGCTAAACGGGCGTTGGGTGCGAGTTGGGGTGGAATCGCGAATGTAAGCAACATTTGTTTACCGGCGTCTAATTTCAATCCCAAAGCTCACTCGCCGACCCGCGACAACGTTTTTGAATATCCAAAATCTTGGTCTAAACATCTTGGTGCCGAGATACTTGGGTACCTTATTCATTTACCTATGCAATTTATTTCTTATGCTTCGAAATAATTTCTTGCGCGTATTTACGATTATGTGGGGAGTTATTTGGAGGTAATTTTGAGTATCTCGGCGTTGGTTGTTCCTGCATGTTAAAGTTCGTTTCATGCGGATTTGACCGAAAATCTTAGTCAATTCTAAAAAAAATTATCTAACGATTATTAAATCACCTGCACGGTTAAAAGCGGGAAATTCTGTTAATAGTTATGATATTCTACCGATTGACCTTTTGCTGATATTCGAAAGCATTAACTGAAGCACTGGATAGCGCGCATCGCATAAGTTTAGGTATTAATGAAAGACATGCTGGGTTAATGGCAAAACCTTTTGCTTAATGTAATGCTAATGGAATTTCTAACTGTGATCATCTGTAGAAGTCACTTGTACTGCTCAATTTTGTCTAAGTCGTAGTGTCGTAAACTTCATAAAAAATGTGTGGATTGAGCTCTCTGCGTCGTTAGCCAATGTCACAGTGATTTTTTTTTTTAACTTTCCTGACTCCTTAATTCGATTATAAAACGCACATTGTGGTAGCATAATTGGAAAATAGCGTGTTTGGCTGTTGTTAGTTTATTCCTGTCCTTTCTTTATAAGATATCCTTTCACCGGTGTAATTTTTTCCAGCCACCTTCTGTGTCGCTCGTGCTCTCCTCTGAAAAATGGTCTTCGTGTGGTGGGTTAAACGCGAATAAGTTGACGACGGGGTGAAAGGGGATGGGAACTCATGAAAAGATTATAACAGATTAGCTACTTGCCTATGTGTACTCTTAATTAAAATAGGGCCATAATTCTCTAGGTAATTAGATGACAACTATGGCAATGCATACAGATGGTGAACTAGCTGCGCGGCCGGTCACCTCTCCCATTAACCCCACCCAGTTGGATAGCCTTGTTGATTGGTGAGGCGGCGTGCTCCTAGTTAGGCGTAAATCTACTTGGCATTGACTTCCTGACTCGTGCTGTGTTATGCGACATAAATCATGCCTTGGTATCCACTGTTGGTTTTCGCAATGCCCTTCATCCCAATTATTACATTTATAACATGGTGAAACCACTACAAAAAACTTCGGCCTTATGCCTTTGAGATATTAGCATCACTACTCATTAATTTGGTTCCATGCTCTCATATTGTTTTAATAAAACTAATTCCCTTTGCTTGTATTATTACGCATAAATTGTACTGATTTATTGACGGCAATTGTCTAGCATAATTTATAGTTGGATTTATAATAAATAATTTACTTTCCTGTGAAATCAGATATAATTTCAGCATTGTATGTGTGTGCATTCAAAGAAATATATTAAGATCCGATGGTATCGTTAAGATTGGGAGGGTGTACGTAAGCTCCATGCGTACAATATAGGTGGAGCGCTTGAAAATATTTTTCCAGCTAAAGTATGGCACAAATTTAGTTCAGTTGAAATTAAATAAAAACTTAGGTATGCCAGCATGTAAGTAACAAATGGCGTTTGTATGGGTCAGTTGAGTTTAATTGAATTCGTCCAGTATATATATTTCCACTTTGTTTACTTCATATAAATTAGGTCTCCAGTGAACGTCCAAATGATGTAGTCTCCACTTTAAATATTAATTTATAACTAAATGAATCGTTTCGGTGTGGGTTAATCATTCTAATTTTAAATTCATATAACGCATGCGGAAATTCAGCTTCTGGCATTCTGGTCAATTTAACATAATTTTAAAGTTCCTTCAAAGAATGTTTTTTCACTTGCAAGCATTGTGAATATTCATTTATAATTCTTCGGGCAAACAGAATACACCTCTAGGCAACTTTCTCATTTGGCACTCCGATTAATTTAACTAGAATAACCTCCACTTGCGTCGAGTGTATGCTTGTATTTGAATGTGACTGTAGCCCGTCAACTTTTTAATTGATTGTTTAGTTAAATGGTGCTGAGGGTACGAAGTCATAATCCATCTTCCGGGTACCACGCAGTTTCATAGTCACTGCAATGGAAGTCGGGGAGTCCTGTTATTACTCGGGAACGATGTCACTCGACTTAGGTGGATGAATCGATGTCGATTTTATATGGGGATTTTCCGACACTCACAAACCCAGACGCGTTCTGCGATCGGGATCTGAATGCATAAGCCCACTGCGTGAGTGCTTCGGGCGCGACCAACGGCTCCACACCACCTCGACCACTTCGATCTCTCTGTACCGCTTTGCAGGAGGGGAAGGGGGTACGGAGGATGAGTAAGCCAGCCTTGCTCGGGGCGGAATATGGAGGCGCAAGGGTCGCTAACCTCTCACCCGTCATCTCCCCCTACCCGAACCCTCTCCCCTCGATGCGATAAAGGGATGCTGGGTCGCATGTGCGTAGTGTGTTGAGGGCCGCAAGTAATGAGATCGGGCGTGCGGCGGCGTTTCTTCTTCTTCAATTCCCTCTCCTCCCATCCACCCTGCACTCCCGCACGGCTCATCCCCCAAGCACCGTTCCCGTTCCATTTCATTGCGGTTTCGGCTCGTTCGTGGGAGGATTAAGTCTTCTTTTTGTCGTAAAAGGAAGAGCCAAGTGGGGAGGTAGAAGACGCGAAGGCAGTCCTCTTTTTTTTTAAGTTCCATGTAGACGGAGAGCTTCTTCGCGCTGAGAATGCATATTAGAAAGGAGCTGGAGAAGTGATTGCTGGCCTAAATGCATACGTTTACCCTAAATGTTGAAAAAAATAATTCCCATTTCAACATCTTTTCGTTACAAATCACTGCCATTTTGACTGCCGTACGCTTCTGGAAAGCGGTAGAAAATGTCATTCTTGAATTTTGAGAAAATACTCGATCTATTTTTGTCTTTCTTGGCTACCAGAAATGATATTAATCCGATGGTAATTATGATTTACGATACTTGACAAACCTTTTGGGAAAAAGCCATTTTACATAAAATTTTGCAGGATTTGGAATTATCAATTTATAAAAGAGATTTTGCCTAGGTGACG
Organism: Hetaerina americana; assembly: GCF_022747635.1. Classification (NCBI taxonomy): domain Eukaryota; kingdom Metazoa; phylum Arthropoda; class Insecta; order Odonata; family Calopterygidae; genus Hetaerina; species Hetaerina americana. The sequence goes on from NW_027286874.1 coordinate 69,584,718, forward strand.
TAGGAGCAAGACAAAAATCAATCATTGGAATCAATTCCGAATTTTCAGTCTAATTTCGCAATTAACTAAAACCGTCTCCGACGGAAAACTATCCAATAAGACTCAAAGGCGTGCCCGTAATGTCCAAAGGGAAGCGTTCTTTTTAAATATTTTATTTATTACTTTTCTCGGTATTTTTAAACCATTACGAAGCCAAATAAAAGGCTTGAGTGCCGAAGCAGTGGTTGGACCTCTCTCACCGCTTGAGAAATACTTCGTTTACCGACTAGTTCATGAAAGTCTCGAGATTAAAATTAGAAGGACGCGAAATCCAGCCGTACGTAGTTTTTTTGTGTATTTGTCTTAAGACGTCTGAATTATTCACCCTGACGTGTCTCTCAAGGTCCGTGGAGCAAGACTTAAATCTCCCCTAAGAGAGTGAACTCGAGCATTTAAAGAAGCTTGTTATGCATGTTATTATGAGTCACCTAAATTCGATCAATTTTGTCGAGAAAGTAATTTATAATTATTTACAGGATCCTTCGTTTCTTGAAGACTTAGGAAAATAATTTTCGAGAAAAGGACCAAAGCTTTAAATTATTCGATTTCGATTTGACTGTTGTTAATGATAGCCCATTCAAATCACCAACGAAATTGACAGAAAAATATACTTTTTGAACAGATTTAAAACATTAGTGATTTGATGTTTACAAAAATCGATGCTATGACACAAATTTTCCATTGAATATTTAAAACTACGCAAATATTTATGCGAAGGAGATATATTTTCGTGAAATTTGCTACCCTCTCCTCCAAGAAACCTACCGAAACTATCAACCGCCCTGCTAATGAAACTGCGCGTGAAATTTTTTCTCCGACGACCCTTTCAAAAGGCATCCACTTTCTCCCTCTCCTTTCTCCTAATCCTTCGCTTCCGAACATTCATTCGGTTTCCTACTTCTCCGACGCGGCCTCGCGCGGACGCCCCTGTTCGCCCCAATTAGTAAATGTCATGGAGCCATCGACGCTTGGACGAGGACCTTGCCGCGATACGGCGGGATCAAGGTTAATGTCCCTGTTGATTATGAGCGAATCGATTGTTGATTACATTTCATCTTGTTTACCCCAATTTCCCAGGAGTTACACCGTCTTCTCCCTCGAATCGAAAGATCCTCTGGCGTAAGCGAAACTGATATTTGATGTATTTATTTGATATTAGAGATTTTTCGTTTATTTATACCGAGGAACATATGTTTTCGTTTTTATCTATAGATACGTTGCCAAGTTGCGGAACTGAGAGATTACGTGTATTGTCACGCGTTATAGCTCGAAGATCCTCCTTATGAAAGTGGAAGGAATCGTATTTTCTTCATTCTTATTTACTGACTGTATCAATAGTACTTTAAATTCATCCACAGGCCCTCCAATTTGATTGGAATCATATTTGGTACTGTTTAATTGAGGATCGATGTTTTCATATTTTTCATAGATTTTAAATGTCATCATTTATTTTCTTGTAATCATAAAAATGTGTTTTTGATGGAATTAAGCTTTTAATTCGTATGAATAAATATGTTTGTGGAAGTATAGTACCACGCCTATGTATTCACAAACACCCAGATACCCGCGTTTGTCACGCACATGGTCACCTCTCTGCCGTTGCACCCTTACTGAGGTTATTATTAAAGCGTAGAATGCATAGAGCTCACTCGGGAGTGTCTGGAAAAGAAGGCAGTGATACCATGATCGCGCTATCGTTAAAATCTCCATTTGTGAACTTGAATGCCGTCGAATGTTTTTAGGAAACTGGTTTACCGTGAGCTGTCAGCAAAGCTCGCGAGCGTCCAAACGACGACTGTGTTTATTAGGAAAAAGTGCTGGCCACCTTCGGATCATCCACCGAGGCTCGCGCGTGTGGTGCGTGCTATTGTGGCGTTTCGCTCGCTCCGTCTCCCATCCTCTCGTTCCCACCTTCCCACACATGCCACACTCCGCCGCCCCACTCATCCCTCTCCTTCCTTCCCCACGTGGGCCATCGCATAATTTGTCCCGAGTCCAGCACTAAAGAGGTCAAAGAAGGATCGTTTCTGCGCTCGTTTCCTACATCTCGCTCGCGGCGCGCACACGTGTTACCGCCGTGGTCGGCGTTCTCCTTGAGGGGAGCCATTTCGCACGCGATCTTTCGTTTGTTTCTCCCATCTTCTTCCCCTCCATCCCCAGCACCCTCTACCACTATCCCGGGAGACGAGGAAATAAAAGGCGCCCAGGGGAGTGAAGTGACGGCGTCCTTCCTCCCTGGAACGCATTCTCTCCTCCTCCGCCAAACGAGATCCTCTCGGATGCATTTTAGTTTTTCTCGCTGCGCCGGAGGGGGTTTTGCAAGGTGGCTTCCTTTCTGTCCGCCGTATTCGGTCGGTTGGTTGCACCGAGCGTCACTCGTCCATCCATTCCACTGACGTCCACGAAGAGGAAGCGCATTCCCTCACGGAGAGGAGGCGATATCCCATCCCCGCACCGTCCTCGATCTTTCCATCCCATGTTAAAATGCCAACCAAGGCATTTCATTGGTTATAAATACCTGTTTGTAGACCTTCCTTAGTTTCGGGAGGGATTTACTTTTTTATTGTAAATGATCAAGTCTATTCAGCCGTTGTGAACTACATATTGAGAGCAAAACCCTCTCTCACTTAAGCCCAGTCACTACGTTTCGAATTAATGTTAAATAAACCTCAGAAGGTAAGTGCGTTGTGTAGCTAAAATTTGAATATCGGTAAGAACTATTTTCTACGCCGTAACCATTTTAGCTTTATTTTTAGTTCGTGTTTGTTGCTTGATACTACATGAAACGCTGCGAATAAAATTATTAATGAGAAGACTTAATTTGTGAGTGGTAAGGTGGGCCACGAAGTAGGTGATACTCCAGTAGTAATAAACTATTTATTTTCCTTTTGCCCTTACGTCTCTCCCTCCCTCTCGACCCTCATATTGCCCTTCGCTCTCCCCCATCCGTCTCGGCTATCTAGGTCTCTCCGTCCTGCCCCAGTCACTCAAAACTGCAACTAATTCTCCCAGGCCGCGTGCGAGAGGTCAACAAGGATCCAGTACCACCCCCCGCCGCTTCAACAATGAGTGCACCGCGTTCCGCGCTCATCCATCCCTCGCAGTGGCAAACCACGGGGGATTTATGGGGAGAGCGCGGGGAGGGCACGTCTGTGTTGCCGAACCGACGCAGGCTTCTTGCATCCCTTATTCTTTTTCTCAAAAAGGATTAACGATTAAATTTTGATCACAGTTTCAGCTGCTGGTGGGAGGTCTGAGCGACGAGTACGCGCGGGACCACTGCGTGGTATCTCGTGAAATGTATGAATGTTTCAAGTGCAAAATTATTTCGTAAACTGAACGAAAAAGTAAAAAAGATGATAGTGTTCCTATTTACTAAGCTTTTATTGATATTTAGACCAGGTTGCGAAGGCACAATAGGCCGTACACCTAACGTGGAGCGTTTCTTTAAAATGTAAATAGGAGCAATGCCTTAAAAATAATTAACATTCGGGGACAAAAAAATGGTGAGCTTTTTTTCCAGTAGGGTGTTGTAAATCTCTTGAACTGCTTAAGGCTGTTGTAATTTTCTTTTAAATTATCCACCTTATTTGCATCTACTTAGTTTTAGAATTGACAGTGGATGAGGGAAGGAAAATTTTAAGTTATGCGTGCTCGGTTCAAGAAGTTCAGGGGGGGTTTCATTCAGTCCTTATGTCGTTTCGAATTAAACTGAGGAAAGGAAACATCTCTCTCCCCTCCCGGATTTTCCGGGCCCTTCGCTGCACGAAACGCACTCCCACGTTCGTTAAGAGGGCCATCAACGGGAAGAAATGAGGGATGGTGTATTTTCGTGAGAGAATGTTCGACCTTTCGTGGTTCTTACCATTTACATTCCTCAATTAGTTCCCTCCACCGGTGGCTCTAGTGATGACTGCATTGTTCATCCGCGGCTCAGGAGAGTCACAGGCGGAATACAGCGCAAGTTAAAAAAGAAACTCACTCTAATCTTATTCCCCTCCCATGCCCCTTCCTCCTGTTCCTCGTGGTCCGTTCGACCTTACAAGGTCGCCGTCTCCCAGCGATTCGGTTTGCGTGTGCGTGACCCTTCTTTCGTTTTCCCTTCGTTCCTCTCCTCTCTCTTCAACTCCTTTCTTTTTCATTCTCCCTCTTTCTCCTCCCCCTTCTTGTCCTCCCATCATTTCTCTGTTCTCCACCCGACTCCCTCCCCGGTGTTCCTCCTCCTCCCTCTCCATGGCTGCCTCCTCCCTCTCTACCGTATATGTGTAACCTGCCTCCTTGCTCGCTTCGCTTAATATCCATCCATCTCTTCCTGCTTTTGTTGAATCCCTCTCGCCTCTTTCAGACCCTTTGCTAATATGTTACGTTTCGCGTTCGGCACGATGAGGGTGGTTGCAAAAGGGGAAGTGTGTGCAACATGAAGTCAATTAGAAGTCGGCGCCGGAAAACTTGTCGCAAGAAGTCATTAAAATCATCCAAGTTCTTAGAATCAAGTGCTGTAAGCGCTCAGAAAAATATTCTCAGTCGCCTCGGTGATTTCAGAGTTTTATTGTATGAGCGTCCTGTAACTTAATAGGCATTTAGCTCTACCGGGTGCAACATACTACCGCATCTGTTCTGTTTAGGTATTTACTCCCTCTAGAAATATAGTTCCGTGTTTCCCATTTGCTATTTCTTGTAACTTCGGACCGTGAAGCGAATGCGTGAATGTCCGTGAAGCGCAAACAGGGGTGTGTTCCGTGAGAGAATCACAAAGGCCGGCGTACGGGGGTGTGCGGTTTTGGGGGTATCTCTGTACTGGTAGCGAACATTTTTACTGGCTGGGTGAGATGTTCAAATATAGGATTAATGGCCGACAGTATTTTAAAATAACTGCGGATTCCAAAATTTTCCACGGTTTTTAAATAAAAATTACGTTCATTAAATTCTAATTCTATGCGTAGACGATCCTTCTCCGAAGTCGTAAACACTGAATCACCGCATCGGTGCCATTTTTCCGTCGATGGCCTGACGAAATGTTGGAACTTCGTACGCGTAACCAGAGATGTGGCAACTCTATCAGAGTGGTCACAAACGAAGAAAACAGAGACTGTTTTTTTCAGAAAACCCACGAGACAATGGAGAAGTACTTTTCAGCAATATGCTCATGGGAGCCCTTGTTGTTTACGTCATCCGTCCGAAGAATGGATCTTTCTCATAGTTTCGTTGCATTTTTCGATTATGCAAAAAAAATCAAATCTTATTCTAGATAGCCGCCATGTTTCTCCTCTGAAGAGCGATGCTGTTGTGAGAGTGCCTTCGCGATCTCGATAAGCCTTCGCTCGAGTCCGAACTGGTTTTACTAGAGCCGGTATTTCACACGTCGTCCGTGTCAGAGGCGGAACTCGAACTCGTGACATTTGGGTATGCGAGAGACCCATCACGCTAGCCCGGAAGCCTCTACAATGTTTCTCACATGGCACCAATGTTGTCGGGCTAATTGAAATTTCATTTTTCCACTGTTTGAGTCGGAAGGAAAGGCGGGGATGTGATTACTATTCAGAGGATTCGAAGCACAAATTGAGATGTTTATATCATGATTACTGACCTTAAAAGTGAGAATTGATTGTTTACCAGTTCTGGAACAACCGTGCTAGATGTGCTTGTAAATACATCTTTTGCTCATGTCTTGAAGCAATCTGACTCCCATTTGTATGCTTCAACTCTCTTAATTTCTCTATTCGAATTCCCTCGGTATGACGGCGCCAATCTTCATAAGACGTGTTAAGATGGCCTATGAGAATTCGTGGAATGCAAACGGTAATAGTGTAGGGATAGTTGGGTTTTTGAGGTGATCTTCCGGGTGAGAACTCATCATACCGTAAACTCGCCACAAGGAAGTTCCTTCAGAAAAAGAAAACCCCTATGCCCAAGCGAGATTCAAACTCATTTCCCCCTAGTAGCAGTCCGCCAACTCATTACCCACCGAGTTAACCGCGTGGGAAATCTACAAGCCGTGTCGCCAACATCTGCACGTAACGCGACTGCGGAATGTATCTACATATGCAGTAAGGAACGGACAAAATCAATTGTTTTGAAGGTATACGTCAATTGTGGTCAAATGCATGCCTTCGCCATTCTGACGCAGCGTCGGTGGACATTGGATACTCCGCACCTGGATACATAATCAAGGTTTGCTAATGGAGATTGACGATGGGAAAATTCAGCATGTCGGTCCAGAATACTAAATCACTCTCGGGATTTCCATTCTCCAGCACTGCCACATCGCGTCACGCCGAGGGAATGCGAGAAATGAGTGCAAATTCGTCCATCCCGGAGCCATCACTCTCCGCTTGCCCCCTGTCCCTTCGGGTCTACTCCTTGCTCGCTCCGGTGCCCCTGCTCCCCCTCCTGGGTCAAACTCCACGGCGGGAAATGGCAAGGGGTCAAGTTCCACGTTGAATTCCTTCGTGGGCAGAGTCTTGAGTCATGTCTACCCGTCATCTCGATCCCCCCCCACCTCTCGTTTCATTTTGTTTGGTCACATCCACCTATCCACATGATTCTCATTTATCTTTGGTGTGTACGCCATATTTCCTGCGTCATCTTTTTGATTATTTTCTCATGCAAGTCGTTCATGTGAATGATGGTTATTCTTTGGCAATTTTGCAAGAATTAGAGCACAGAAAGCACAATCACAATAATTGGAAGGCTGGGAATAGTGTGCTGACTCATATCTTCGTCTTCAAAACGGTAAGAATGCTCTGCGAAGAGTTGGAAAATTAGGCATCTCCCGAAGTAGAGTCAAAAATATCGTAGAACAATATGCAAGACATGATAGTTAATAGGAATCGATCACAATTGGTCTCACGTATCATTAAATCATTTGTATCGTTTTGAAGATGATGCAGATTCAATGTTTAGTTTGTGATACAGGTTTCCTGCCTAACATCAGTGTCTTTTATAAAGTACACAGCTTAGAATAAAACTCCGTACTTAGAATTCAACTCCGTCCTATGGATTTACATACTAATGGAGATTCACATACTTGTCATGTGCCATGCGACTTTGATTTTATGTCAATACATCATCGATTTTAGTATTTTGATTTAATCACGAAAGCATTTGTTCTTATTGAACATAATTTCTCCTTAATTGTTGGTCATGTATGTTTAATTTGACATCGTAATAGGCGCACGTTAAACCTTTGATCGTGACGCATTTCAAACAATTTTAAGCACACCTACAATTCTGTATTCGATCGATTCCCCATCTCTGCACACCAGGTTTATGTTGTCTCCTTGCGTGGCGAAAACCAGCGTAGAAATTCACTCAATTTCCAGTTGTTAGCGACGCTTTACCATCTTCCAGCCAATCCAGACTCCTGCACGGCTCCTCGAATCGCCGCGATAATGTTGCATCGCCGGATTCATCCCTTTGGATCAAAGCATGCCGCTTGCAGCAGTACCGTTCAGCGTCTCCACAGTATCGTTTGCAACGCGCGCGATCCGTATTCCTTCCGAGCTGGCCGATGCCCCCATCCCTTATCGTCCCGATACCCCACCCCCCTGGAGCGAGGGGCACGGCCCCAAAGGCGTTGAGCACACGGGCGTCCGGAATCCGGGTCGTGCGTTTCTTGAATAAGAGAAGTGAGAAACCACCCCCTGCCGCACCCTAGTCGCCCATTCCCAACCACCCCCAACCCTCTGGTCCTCCCCGACTTCCCCTCCATTTCAGTTTCGCCCCGAAAGAATTTCACCAGGCAAGGCCCTGGGAGGCCTTGGATTTCTTTTTGCCTCTCTTTCTCTCTCCATCCCTTATCCGCCACTTTCCTCCCTTCTCTCTCTTCCCACTACTTCTACCGTGAGTACCATTCTCCCCTTTTCCTCGACCCCCTTTTCTCTCTTTGCTCTGCTCCTCTTTCTTTCCGTTCCTCCTCTGCACCCTGGCCGCCGCCGCCGGCCGGTGAGGGCGCGGGGTGTGGATTGAGGGGAAGGGTGTGGCGTCGGCAGCCGGGGTACTTCTCTTTCCCTCTCTTTGGATGTGTGTGTGTGTGTGTGTGTGTGTGAGTTCTGGGGACGGGAGGGGGGCCACGGCCGCTCGCTTCCATGCCACCCTCTATCTGCCTCCTCACCCGCTCCTCCCCCCTCTTTCTCTCTCTCTCTCTCTCTCTCTCTCTCCTTCCTTCGCCCTCCCACTCCCCTTCACCCCATAGCGTTAAGCCTGTCGAGTTACCACGGCAACGGCGGGTGGGGGGGGGCGGGAGCGAGGGAGGGGTTTTATGTGGGCGGGCGCGCGAGGGCGGTTTCCATGGCAACGGGATGAAGAGTAGGTTGGCTGGGCGTGAACAATGGTGTGGGACGGCGGAGGTTGTGTGGTGAGGGGTGCAATGAACTCCCCGGACCTTGTGTGTCTCTTTGCTCTCTCTCTCTCTCTCCCCCCCTCATCTCCGTTTTTCTCCACTTATTTTTCTTTCTTCCACTTCCCGTGTTCTTCCTCTTCCCTTTAAGGCTTTCCTTGTTTCATATCCGATGCGAGTCACTGGGACGAGTGCGAGTGCTGATGCCAATATGGCGACCGCGGCTGTGCTCACCCATTTTCGTGTGACAGTCCATGTCATGTGGATATTCCGTGCGATAAAAGATATCCACGCGCCGTTTTCATAATTAAAGTGCTCATTATGGACAGATAACTTATTTACGTGCGCTGTGTAATTATGATAAAGAGAATGGTGTAAGTAAGTGTGAGAGTTTAATCGTTTCCGGTTTTAACCAAATTACGCCACACATTTACAACTTTTTCTCGTCCTTCAAAGAATTATTTATTTAGGCAGGACTAAAAGCGGCGAGCTAACTTCTGTACCGTACATTTGCTTCTAATTCGGATGGATTTTCCCTATATTAAAGTATGGGTTTACTATTTCGGTCTACAACTTAATGTAATATAAAGTTACATTTAGTTGTAGACTATATAGTGATAGACGTGTTAGCTTGGCCATAGTAAAATTCTTGGTCTCCTGCTCGTCAAATGCTTAGAGAAGTCAATCACTCTGTCAAATGTCACCGAGAGTAGATGGTAGATTTTTTGAGGTTTTAGATTATATACGTTGTTGGAGGGTGTGTTCTGTGAATGCGTCCCACTCAGAAGCTGAAAAAGGTACAGTTTGTGTTTTTGCTTGCTTGCAAAGGGGTCGTGCACCCCAGATAATGAGTGCAGTTTTTCCGTTCATATTCCTGTCAATAAGCCGCTTATTATTGTATGGTATCGTGATGTAACTTAATTAACTTCGGATTATTATGAAGCGCCTCTACTATTATCATCCGCCAGCCAACCTTTCACTTTAGTACTCTTTGTTTAGTTAAACAGTGAGTTGCATGAATATCACTTTGCATTCTGTAATTCATTAAAATAACAATAAGATATTCCGTGGTTTTTTAACCTCGCCGTAAAATGAGCTCCATTTCATGATTTTAGCGGCTACAGATTCTGTCAGATGAAATGTTTTTTTTCCGGTGCGTTTCCGTTGGCAACGGATATGTTGCACGTATTTTTTTAATTAGAGGGCTCGTTTTGGATTGAGATAAAATTTAAAGTAAAATATCTGGCAAGAATTCTATTAATTAAAATCGTTTAGTCTAGCATAGGCTACTTTGATTTTTTATTCGCACATATTTTACTGAAGATCAAGTCAAGAGGTATGTTTAACATGGTTGAAAAGGAAAGAATAATCAGTCCCGCCCGTTGCATAAGTACAATTTTAAATTGCACAAACTCTTACCCACCCCTTTGCTGCTAGTCTAGTATGTGATTGGCCGTTGTGAAAAATCGGATTTTCGCTGCTTGTGTGACTAAGCGTATTTAGTCAACGTCGGTTTCTAAGACTGCAACCACGATTTGAATACTTGTAATACGTTCATCATAACAGTTTGACTTCCGTTGTTTTTATCGTGCCTGAATGTGCAAGCATTAATTCAAAACGATTTTATTTTGCAATCCTTAGTGCGTCTATTCTTTCGACCATTTAGTTTTCTTTATGCCTACTCACTCTATTCGATCAAACTTACTCTTAAATAGCATGCACCAGGTGACCAAGTGCAGCTTTAGTTAATGCCGACCCAATTCTTTTTCCGTGTGAGTGCACATTATAAAAATTCAGGATTAAGACGAACACTGAATAAAAATTACGACTCGCATGGCAAACCTGAAACCTAAGGAGGATTAGATATGCAATCTCGAACATTCTTTGGGAAAGATTTGCGTTTCCATCGATTCCTGGCATCAATATCTCCTGTATTGGAGCCAAATCGCCTCGTCTTTTCCGAGAATAGTAGACATGAAAGACTACGGAGAACAAGTGTCTCTTAAACATTCACCTGTACGTAGGCAGCGCAACGGACACAAAGCACGGGTGGATTAAAGAAAGTATAAGGTTAAAGCGCGTCGCCCGTTTGCCCGCGCGGTTTCTCTTTCCCCGATCCTAGTGTCGTATTGATGATGGAAGTAGCAATGGAGAGGTAGTAAACAGAACACTGGAAACGCTTACTAATCGGTCTAAGTATCTATTGACCCTAAGTAAAGCACGTCTAGACATTTTAAAACGGCGCGTAGGGGGTTTACATTTCCTCGGCTGGGAGCGAAGGGTGATAGCACAGAGAAGGCTAGTAAAGATAGAAATGTTTATTTATTGAAAAATGAACGACCTGGAGACTTACGCGTTGAAATAGAACAAACATAATGGGAAGAAGTATGGAAGGAAGAACCAAAAGCGGATTAATGAAGAGGAATCGACTGGAGATGCAATCGCCAGGAACTAGGATAGAATAGACGAGGTTGCTCTAGTTCCGTGGTAGAACCAGAGCAACCTCATTTATAAACTTTAAAAAAATCCGAAAAAAATCTTAGAAAATTAAAATATCCTAGGAAATCTTTAGAAAATTTAAAACCAATTTTTCTTTGGTGGAGGTGAAAATTTCGACGATACATTCTAGATTTGGTGAAACTTTTGGCTCGGGGTGAGGATCTGGTATTTCGTTTATGTGTAAAATTCAATATCAATTATGCGCTTCTCCTGTCGATCAACAATTGTGTTGTCAAAGTGGATAATTCTATTTGATTTACTGCAAGCTCTTCAAGAGCAATTTACTTCGAGCAAGAAGAGTAAATATTTCTTAGTTTAGGAGAGGCTTGGAACGAGGTTCGGTTAAAAACGTTGTCCCCGATCATATTTCATTTGCCGCGATGCCCTTTTACTGGGTCCTCGGTCAGGAGGGATCGTCGCGACTCCCAAGGGACACCAGGGTGCTTCCCCTCCTACGTCTGGGTCGTCGGAGATAAGGTCAGAATCGTTCCGAATGGGGGTTTTATAGGGAGGAGGAGGCAAGTGTATCCTTCATCCCTTCCGAACTCTTTGACTCACCGGTCTCCCCTACCTTCTCAATCTGGCGAGAATTAGAAAATGGGAGTTTTCATCTTAACGTCGGATGGTGTTCTGTTTTTTGTTTTGCTCTTTCGTTGAGAGACCTTGCGGTGAGTACGCTGGGGAGGGACTCACCGTTGACAGGATCCCTACCGCTCACCATAAAATTGCCGATCTTAACTACCAAGCTCCCATGAGGTAAGGGCGTCGAAACATTGCATGAGAAAATCGAAATAAACGGATTTCAGTAAGAGTGCTTTGTGAATCCAGAGCTGTGCTTTTTATGCCTCGAACAATACTGACTTTTAATGTGAAATAAAGAATTATTTTCACACCACTTTTCAAGTGATTACTTAATAATATACCGTAACAACCTAAGACAATTCTTTAAGCCTTCTTAGTCCTCAGCCCATGTACAGTTCTTATCCTCTATCTTGAATGAAACTTTTGTGCGGTGTCTTCAGAAATGGGACTTTGTAGCTTAATATTTTTTTTTAAGATTTCTTCGGCATTAACATTAAACATAGCTCTGGTGTAATGTTTATGCCGACTCCGGTTGTTTCAGTTTATTTTAAGGTTGTGTGTTAACTGATTGTACTCTTCGTCAGAATTCACATGAGCAGTGAGTGCTTGCGTTCTAAAACAATACATGAAATCTTATTTTTACATTTAAAAATAAGTTGGCGTAACTGGATAATTAATGCATAGATGTAATATTTTTACCTCGGGAAAACTTGAAAGAATTGAATTACGCCGTTTAATAAAAGAGAGCAAATTACTAGCCATTTGTGAAAAATCGAGCACATTCGATTTATTGGGTGTTGTCATTGTAAATATAGAGGTGATTGTAAATACACTAGAATGGATATTTTTCTCCGTTAAATATAAATTTTCGGTCAGGGTGCCTCGGGGTTTCCGCCCGTTAAAGAGTCATAAAAATTCTTGCAGCGCCTTTGCCTGCCCTCATGCATAAGATAAGAAGACCCCCGTCGAGGGTAAGGTTGGAGTTTCATCATTGGTATATTGCCAGTTGATTGTGCGACCGAATTCTTCTACGTCCGAAAGGAAATGGCGCATGAAAAAGGCGGAGTATTTAGACCGTCCGAAAAAAAAGCGAAGTCGCGCGCGTCCGAAGAATGCACCGCGGTGGATGTGGCGACGGCGGGTAGGGGGAGGGTACTTTGACGAGGACAATTTTTCTGCGAAGCCGACGACGCCGTAATGGGGAAAAAAAATGTAAGATAAAAGGGTCATTATCCTGGACCCGATCTGAAAGACTTCCCTGTCGGGAGAAACATTCTTAGGCGTCGGGAGGCATTTAGAGTGCCTTCGGTCGCTTTTAACTAGGAATCAAGAAGAAGAGCGATTTGCGCGTAGTTTTAGACTGATTTTTTTCGTCTTTTCTCCCATCCCCATCGTTTTAGTGGATGCCGTGCACATCCTCTCCATTTCTTCTCAATGATTTGTGCCCTTTCGTACCGACTTCTTTCTCTATCTCTCTCTTTTTACAGAAAACTATAATGGATGAGCGTGGACAATGGGGTGTTATACAGAAAAAAATGGAGGTAAAGAAGGGTTGCGATGGGGGTAATCTATTTAACGAGTTATTTCCACCGAGATGAAGGAACAGTGGGGCCCACATGCCTCGGGAGAATGGGGAGCTCTCTTCTTCCCCTCACCACACGCTCCCGCGTGGTAAGGACATTAACAACCGCTTTTGCGAGGAGAAAATGGAAACCTAGGTCCTAACTAGCCCGATAATACCCCGCTCGCGCTCAATTTTCCGAAAATTACGACCGAGGGACATACTTAGATCGCCATAAACGAGTATCGGCTCTGTTTTTTTGGCGGCACTGCGGGATCCGCGCGATAGTTTAACCGAGAAAGAATGTTGTATTAAGTAGACGCGAATCACCGTCGTGATGACTCGCTATGCTAACGTTTGACAGACTACTCATTTGAGTACTTAGAGGAAAAAAATGCCTTCCGGCAAGAGTACTTAACTGAAGATCCACGGACTATCTTTTTTGACCTTTAAAGTTTAATGTAATGACCTTATGGAAGGTCTATGGAGTATAGCTCCAGATATTTCTAAACGAAGAAAGGCTTACTATAATAGGCCGCGTGCCTGATATCCAGATGAATCGAGGACACGACATAAATGTTGGGGCCACGTTTTTCCTTTTTATGACTTGACATGTATTTTAGTTTGAGAGGCGGCGCAAAGTCGGCATCGTGTAATATTTGATGGATTTTAATTTTTTCCTAATTTATTTTTAGTAATCCAAGGTATTTTATACCTTGGATTACTTAGTATTCTCTGGACGTTCAAGAATAATTAGAGATGGAAGACTACGTGCAATAATTCGTTCGATTCCAGATGATGCCTCTGGCCACCTTAAGCTTCAACCAAAGTGTGATTTTTCATGAACTAGATTTTTCTAAGAACACTAAGGCGGCCCAGGGAAAGGAACTGCCGCCCCTTCCTTGCCTTGATGCGCGAAGTTCACACGCCGTTGGGCTTAGTAGTAGTTGGTGAGCTATATCCTCAATTATCTAAACAACTTACGGGTTGATTTTTGGTTGGGTCCAAACCAATTATCTTCTCGTTACCTCTTACTGGCGGGACAAGAATGAATCCTCGGCTATTTGGCACGATCCATCAATATTAGGTAGAGAAAAGGAATTCACTGGCTGCGTTTTTATATTTTCGATGCGGGTTACGTTGTTTTGGTCTTAAGCAATAATGAAAGCTAGAATTTTAAACAGGTTTTTAATTAACCTGTGGAATGAATCACAGTAGTTTAACGCCTCGCGTTCCAGTTAAAAAGGACTCGGGAGAAGTTAAAACCTTTTATTTTAGCTAAAATTCTCTTCCCCTTAGTTCATCTTCGATTAAATCAAGTGAAGCATCTCTAGGTAATGTGTGGAATGTCACTCATCCTCTTTGCCCGGTGCTGCGGTTGGCTGGTGAGTGTGTGTATCCACGTTTGTGGGACGTGCGTCTTTCTTGCTTATTTTAAAATAGGGGTGCGTCCCTGTTGTTCGCTCGTCGCTCTGTCTCCATCTCTCTTCCCTCTTTTAACGCACTACCCCACGGGGAATAACGCATTCCAGGTGACGAGCGGTACGGTAAGGTCCATCCTCCTCCTGTTAGTCGTTTGCTTACAAAACAATAAAGAATGTAATATCGCTGGATGGGCGTGCAAGGGGGGAGGGGATATTAATTATCCAATAATTGTATTTAGCCGTCGCAGGGACGAAAATTAAGAAAAATGAAATACGTCGACCTGACTCCCCTTTTTTTCTCTACTTTGTTCGTTATAAACACTTTTTTTATAAATTCGCGATTGTCTGAGTTTCTTTTTTGAGCTCGTTTCCCCCCTGCGTCACCTACTCATCCTCCTCCACCTCCTCCTTCCTCTTGTCTCGTTCCTCTCGTCTGACGTTTACGTAGTCTCGGTGGACTTGTCCTGGGGATGTAATAAACTGGCGTGGAAAAAAAAATATTTTTCCCTTTAGTCGTCCTGTTGCGTCTCGAACCTTCATCGCCATAAACCCTATTTCGCATGGATGGTTATACAAAAGGGGCGCTGGAGTGGGTACGTGCCTCAAGTCGCGAGTGAAAGAGATCTTGGGGAATAATAACCGCGCGAATTGAAATAAATTTGTAAACATGCAATCCGGAATCTCTTGCCGTGGCATTCGTACTCTCCGCCCCGTTAGCCACAGCACCCACTCTTGAAGTCGTAGTCAAAGAGAAGAAAATTTATGCACGGCTGCCGAGGTACCAGCACACTCTCTTCCGGCTTTTGCTTTTCCATTACTTTAGCTATTATAAACAGTGCTCGCGTGTGGAATTCTTTTGTGTCTCGCCAAGACATTTATTTTCAATGGTGCTACTCATGGAAAACGGAGTTGCCGGCATAAATTAAACGTGGCATAAAACGAAGGCGAGGCTTCCAACCGTGAATTTGTGTTTTAACAACGTCGGGTTAACTTTGATATGCGTTCTAGTGTATTGTTGCTCTGCCACGAAGAGTTAAAGCCGATAAAGGACTTCATAAGAAAAGGACATTTAATCGTTTTAAAGATTACAGACATCCAAATCCTTCCCGTTGGATCGTTTGGTGGATTTACGATCTTAGTTAAACCCGCGAATTCCGCAACGTAGTGACATTATCCATTAATAGCGAATCACATTTCAGTTCCAGATTTGAAGGTGAATACTTCCAATACCCCGGGTCGTTTAACTGATCATAATGTGGACTGGACCGTGAGTATTCCGTCATCTTTAAGGTCAATGCCGCGTACGGCCGCAAAAGTTTGTGGTATGCATTTGAATGAGCGACCTCTTAAATGGGAGAATGAAAATTTAAATGCGTACTCCGGTCCATTCGTCGTTAAAGGGCGTCAGTAGTTTGTGTCTTGTTGTAGGACGCCTATGGATTTTGAAATGGAAAATTCTTGGAATGTGACCACTCGGTGTTTGTCGCTGGAATTTAACCCCTATTTACGTGGTATATCGTGGGATGCATGCTGCCACTAAAATCGCAAGAATTGGACTCAATTCAATGTCCAACCCCTGCCTCCCCCACTTTTTACACGCCAACCATCACCAAAGGATTATAAGGATGAATTAAAAAAATCTCTCTTTTTTATTGAGCAACGATGAATGAGCGGTCTGCCGCCAAGCGAGGACACATTTTGGCCGGGGTATAGTTTTCGTGTCTGATGGTCGTTGCTTAAAAGCTCAGAAAAGTGTCACAATATCATCCAAATGCTGTTTTAATATTGTGGCGATGGGTCATGGATTATGTTGAATTTTTACCGCGACATTTATGGATTAGTGCATTTTTAATTTGATGACATGATCCATGCCCCGCTTCTCTCTCCCTCCCCGTCAGCGTTCGGATTCGTCCGGCACCCGATTTTATTTGACCAAATATCTCGGTGAAGCACTCAATGCCTCCGCGGGAGTAATCTCGAACTTGAATACATTCCAGCCGTAGTTCGTTTCGCGGGCGATCCAGGGTTGCGGGAGAGCGGTGCCCGTCATCTTTCGGGTCAGCGTGCAGATATTATAATAGTCCGCTCCTGAAGTTCTGAACTCTTAGGAGTGGGTGGCGGCGACGTCATTCAGCCCACTCGCAACGCCCGGTCACCCCTGACGATCGCGTCTCTTCGAACGCGAGGATCGTTAAAAAAAAAACTGACGCTCTCCTCCCACTCGCCTCACGCTCGTCCTTTCCCGTCCCCGTTTTCCTTTTCGTTTCGTCGCGTCTCCCGGCTATCTTTATTTTTCTCGCCTCCACCCCCTTCGTTCGGCTTTTATCGGTCACGAAAGCGTTCGTTACTCCCATTAGTGCACGTGGACTTATCGCCCTCGTCGGTCCCGTGCCCGTGGACATGTGTTACGCCCCGGGTCCCCTCTCTCCCCCTCTCGGCTCTCGTCTGCATAATCCTCCCCTCTCCCTATCCCTTAGCCGCGTCGTTTTTCATGCGTGCAGTTCGTTTATTTTTTATGTCATTTCGGATGACGTCAGACTCCCGCGTGACAGTGTCATGGCTCGGCGAAGTCTCCTTTTTTGTATTAACTTCATCTTTCTGTTCTTGTGCCCGAAAGCGGTCTGTGCACTTTGCGTATTCGCTGTCGTGTCGATTCGATTATTTTTAGAGTAATAATCAATCGTTTTTCATTAATCTCAGCATACGATTTAATCATTTTCCCAAAAAAAGTAGAAGATTCTATGGCGTATATTTCAATGCATTTAAGTTTCAAGCGCAAAAGTATCCGTCTATTTTTGTCGTTTTTAATATCTTGTGGAGTAGATCTGTGTTCGCGAAGAAGTGCGACTGCTATAAACGTCATTTTACTCGATACAAATTGTGCGAAAAGTTCCGTGGTTTGATCCGTTATGGTGGCAAGAGGTTTCGTTATGACGGGACACGGTCGGGGTGACACTGCCTCATTGATCGGCAATGAATGTCCACGTGTAAGTGGTACGAGGTAGGCGTCGCCCAGCAACTGATGGGACTACCTTGTACGTAAATTTGGTCCAAGGCTCCAAAGCCCAGAATCGGCCGGCCCTGGTCAGGGGGGCCAAAAGTGGTAGGTGTAGTTTGAGTTGATGTTTATCATCGCTTGGTTCTACATCCTAGGACACAGCGTTGAGGGCGACTCCCCCGGCCATGTTCACTAGTCATTCGACATTATTCGAAGAAACATCGAGCGTCTTATGGCAATTGAATGTTCATGACCTTCATCTGCAGTCTGTAATTGGGTTCAGCCGTTGACGGGTTTCTGTGGAAACGGAAAAAAACGTATACAATCGGTCATTGCCGCTCTGGCATTTCGTCTGGGCGTGGACATCGAATGCCTTTGTTTTCTTTCTCGGGTACAAGTACATATTGTTTTTTGGGAGATTAAAATTGATGGGATTCCTCCGCCAAAAGATTACAAAGTGGACATTTCGGTCGTCCACCTATTTCTCATTCGTTACGCGGTGGAAGTGGATATACCGAAGAGAGCGAATTGGAGTTAGCATGTAAAGTTAGGGTGGTCAAACGGGGAGCGAGGCGTATACTTCCAGAAGAATTTTCCTAGCCCACTAAGCTTATTTTCGTCATGGCAATTATGTTGCCATCGAGGCGTCACCTGAAAATGTGACTCCTCAAACTCGATCCATCCACTACGCAGTTTAGCCACGATACATTGCATCTGGTGTGGCGTTCTTGCGACCTCGAATCACGAAATGATCTGATTCTTCGCATTTCGGTTGTGAATATACGGCCTTGCTAAATTCTGTTTCCAATGTCGACCCACGATGTGAGAAAACACCCAGGCGATGAGACTTAATTTCTGATATTTTGGGTGCGTTTGGTATATAGAAAAGAAATTCCTAAATCCCATGGTGATGACATTCGCAAGGAAAGGGAGGATGTGAGATTGCAAATCCAAAACGTGGCCAAACTCCGTCAAGTAGCTCGGGCTACCTGACGAGATTTGAGACGTGATCGTGTGGTAGAAATCATATGCGATGGCAGGTATTTGTTTATTAAAGTCAATACTTGAACTCTCGAACGACACTGAGTTAGCGCCTCCAAATCCAGCACCGCTGCAGAAGGTGCGCCTTTGTTGGTAGGGTAAGGAAAGGACGCCCTTGCGTTCTCTCTCTCCCTTTCGTTCTTCGCGCCCCCATCCACCCAGGGGCGACCCAGTTACCCAGAAGGCTTCGGAATCGGCAAGAGGGGATGAAGACTTACTAACTCACCTCCTCAATGATTGCTTACAATTAAACCCTGCATCGTTCGTCGCGCGCCGTTTGTTGCTTACCCGCGTTGGCCACGTCCACTCCCGAGCGTTCCTCCCGAGTGAGCCGTCGACCGCTATCTCTACCGTCTCTCCCGAGAGCCGGCGGGAAAGTCGGGCGAAGTGAAGTCAAGGGGGAGGGCGGAGATCCACGCTTTTTATTCGTTTTTAATTGCACAGAGAGCGGGGGAGGCGGAAAAACCGCCTGACCTATACTCCCCCTCCCAGCAGGGGGGTATTCCGCGACACGTTTTGAATTGAGTGGGCGACAAAAAGTCTTTCGATAGGTTTTATCGCAAACGTCAAGATCGTTTTCACGGCTTAGGAGGACAATTAATTTCTTGTGTCTGTCTGCTTTGATTGAGACAATACGAATACGTTAGTGCTTTGACAACCGTCGTCATGTGACCTCGTAATCATGGTTCTCGCGTTGATCGAATACTCCTTGTGCGTGGACATCTCAGCAAATATTTCCCATGGCAGCTGTAGTATCGCTATTGTTTTTACCGAAAAATGAATGCATGCAGTGTGTAAAGCTATCACCTATCTTGTAAAAAATCTGCGAGGAGTATTATGTTAAAAGTATGCGTATAATTATTATTCGACTGATATTTCAGCTCGTGGGTTGAGTAGGAAATGAGTCCGACTCTAATATTTGATGAACCTGCGTTTCGTGGAAATGCTTCTTCATCCTTCATGATTTTTGATTTGTATGCACAAAATTCCCGTGGGATTATGTGAAAGCATTTCAATGAGAGCGTGTGGTATACAAACTTCATTATTCTTCATCAGAGCATAAAGCATTAATTTCAGGAATTATGAACGAAAGTTCAAACTACTATCCATATTGGACATGTAGCCCATCGTTTAATTTTTAATTGGAGATTTTCCTACTTTACCGGTGGTTATGATCATTTTAGCATATCGGTTTTGTTTATTTTTTTGATTCTCGATCGGGTTTTTTAAAGAATTCCAATCCTTTCTTTCAACGTTGACCTCGGAACCCGTTGATAGCGAAATAAAATACTGGAAAATTAAAAATGGGCAGGAGCGATTGCACTGAAGAATGGGTGTAAGTTATACCCTCTCTGTCATTTGTGCCTCTTACGAAGCGATAAAACGCGTGGGCTCGGTCATCAGTGCTTACTCTAAGCTAAATCTTATAATTACATTATAATGAGATAGCTGGTTGACCAGCTGAAAAATGGTAAGGCATGGCCATCGTTTTGACTTTAATCTCCTTCTAGCCATATAGGAAATTCCTAGCTCCGCCCCCGATGGAAGAATCAATTGTACGCCTTGCTACGCTGATGTATTGTACCGGTGGTTAGGCATTATTTTATTTAAAAAATGTCATAATGGACACCCTTTGAGTCATATTCGGACACCAGTCCTGGAGCTCTGAATTTGAAAAAGTGGGGAAGTCTAGTGATAACCGCTAGTCCGGTTGTCCCGCTGTTATGGATGCTCGAGGGCTCTTACCAAGGATTATTTAAATCACGAAACGAGACGCGATATCACTCACCCCACTCATTCACTCCAGAGATAAGTCGACATTTCTCTCGCTCAACAACAATCCGATAATCGACAAGGTCCCGAGTCCGTCCATCCTCCGTTATGAGGAGCGCTAGTCTCTCCCGTCACAAGGCCCGTTCGTGTCTTATGACGGGAGAGATGGCACTCAGTGATCCGGCACAAGAACGCGGACCCGCCGTGGCACGCGTGGGGACGATCTCGTACACTCGGTGCGAACGCGCTTCAGCACGGCGGGCGTAATTTAATGCGACGAATCCCGCGCTCCCTTATCCTATCCGATCCCCCCTCCTCCTACCGCAACTTCGTGGAGCATCTCCCATTATTAGAGCCCCCTGAGTGTGCTTAATTAGCTGGAATGCCTCTAGTGCTTTTATCTTTTATCTTGTTTCCCGAAGGGAAGAGACCCTCGCCCGTTGCATCGTCGCCCATCGGTTTCGCGATAGCACCTCGACCCATTCGTGCCCAGTGCCCTCGGTCTCCTCCCAGCCTCGCGGCCCCCCTCCCGAACTCCCTGCCGCCACTCCACCCTCGGAGCGACGTTCTGGGAAACGGGGTTGAGACCCAGAGAGAGAGAACCTGAGAGAGGGCGGGGGGAAGACCCCCGTTAACCTGGTTGTGCGGATTAATCCCCATTAATTTCGGAAGCTTTCCGAGACAGTCGATGTGTGTGTTGGTGGGTGCGGCTGTGGCAGTCTCCTCCCAGGCCTTACCGCTTGTTAAATCCCGCCTTTATGGTCTGTCTACTCCTTCACCCCTTCTGTACCCACCCACACTGAGTCGTGGTCGATGTGATTTGGCTCCGGGCCCTCGCCTCGGGGTGCGATTTGAGAGGTGCATCCAATTCGGATAGGGGTGCGAAGGAAGGCGGTACTGCGCTATTTTGCATCGATTTGAAATGTTGACCCTACGATATATATCAGATTGCCATTTAAATGCAATAATCGGTTTCTCTTCGAACGTCGTAACCTGCTGCGAGATGTACGCACCTAATTACGTGTACGTCGTGAATGCTGGTTTGTAAGTGTGAGTGCAATGCTTTCTGCTATTCGCGTGCGTTTGATTTGAATTTTTGCGATGAACTTGACACGTGATGAGATGAGTTATATACAGTGTTGTGGATCCGATTTTTTGTAAGAATGCAATCTCGAAGTTCGAATTTGTTGTTCATATATGGCAGACGATGTCGTTCTTTCATACTGTGTTGTCGGTACGTCATTACTTTCGGTCTACTTCGCTCTCGTGGAAAATTTGATGCTTAAAATTTGAATAGACCCATGCCAGAGCGAGTGCGAGGGGTAATAATTGAGCGTTGGTGCGGGGGAGAAATCGGGATAGCTACCCGAGGGAGTCTTCGTGTTTTTATTTCTCGGCTGGTGAGAGTTTCCTCCCTTTTTGAGTTTAATCCTCCCCCAGCGGATGATGATTACTCCCATGGGTGCCAGAAGACATTTTACCAGTCCCTCCGCATCGAGGAATTATCTGGATCCTGTCTTTTCCACGGCGTCGTCTTAAGTCGGGAAGTTTTCCCAGAAACCGCGTCTATTGGGCGCGCAGCGGTCGAATCCCTTCGCTAGCTTCGAAGGCGAAGATTGGATCTAAAAGTATACATTAGTATGAATAAAAGTCCTGATATTGGTTTTGATGAAGGACTACCGAATGCACTCCCCACCCCTCTGCCAACGTCTTCGTGTCGCGGCACTTCTACTTTCATAAAAATGGGAATATGTGCAAATGCAACCCGACGACCACCAAGTGAATCACGGACAATCGGAATCCAAGTTAATTTATTATTATTTTTTTTTTCAATCCAAGTTAATTTATTATTATATCCGCCCCCAAAAGAGCGGAATTTTATTCCTTAGGTGTTGTTCAGTGTCTAAAGTGAGATACATTAAATTGCATTCAAATTAAAGAGAATGCCGAGGTTCTTATTTTGCGCAATATTTTAATAGTTTGTAGTTAATCTCGAAAAATAATTGCACAAATCATATATAGGCGTTACTCAAACAAAATGGAAAATCAACGAAAACTGTAATAAAATGGAATAATGAATATATATATATAAATAAATATATATGTGTATATATATATATATATATATATATATATATCGTCTAAAACTGTTGAAATGTTTGTTAGAACTAAGGTTTTGGATTGACGCTACACTGAACAACAATACATTTCTTGGCATTTGCTAGCAAAACACGCCCTGACACCTGATACTGCCATAAGCCTCTCTTCAATTCTGAATACTTCCTTCCTCACTCATTTCCTCCTACACCCCTATCATATTCCTTTCCCTTACTTGTTTGCTTAATATTCTCCCTTATTATCACAATTTTTAACATCCCAATTTTCAACAAACGCCAATCAACATGTCAATCGCCAAGCGCCAATCAACATCATCTAGCTTTCCTGCCTCCTTCGGATTTCTCCCAATAATATCTCTCCTTTCCCGCCATGTCTAGCACATCTTCGTTTATTTGCCTTTGTGTCTATTTTACCTTTCCATCCTTGCCCAAACTCACATCTGAAATTCCTCTAATCTAGTTCTATCCTCCTGCTTCAACGACCATGTTTCCGCTCCGTACTAACACACGCTCCATATATATGTTTTTCACGGACCTTTTCTGAGCATTTTTACTCACCGCCTCTGCCATCACCTCCCTCCTTGGGAAAGCTACTTGACCAAATGCAATTCTTCTCCTTATGTATCCACAACTTGACCATTTTGGTCCAAAACACTGCAGAGATCGGTAAACTGCTCCACATACTCTAGTATTTGCGGTGGTTTAATAATTTCTCTCAAAGTATACCATAAGAGCTGAAGAAGTTAAACTAGTTAAGTGTATGAATTTCGCTGGCTATTTTTCAGTCAATGTTTTTCGCGGTTTTTAAAATATCATGAGCATACATCATAACCGCAGGGAAATACGTCACAAAGCGGGGGGAAATCGATTTTTGTTTCCCGGTAGAAGCCCTGCTTCAATGAAATGCGTCCTCGGTATTTAGGCGAGTAAAAAGTAGATAAATGTAGACTATGATAGATAAGCAGGATCGTGTTCCGAATTAAATATTTGCTGTGCGGAAATGTATCAAAATGATGGCATTTTTGACAATGTAAAAATTTCAATGTCGCAATTGACTTTTGAATAATGACTAGATGATGACCTGGAATCCAAAATAATGTACTCTCGTGAATATTCATAATTCTTGTCGGAAAGGTGTCCTGGGGTGCCGTGAAGGATTTTCATTGCGTTTGCTTGGAATAATAATGGTTTTTGACTTGATGTTGAGAATATCTGCACAAAACTCAACACCAAGTGCTTGATTGCATCGCCACGAATCTTTGGAGATGTGATGCAAGATATCAAAGATTGCTCTATCGAGAGAAAGCAAGAACCGACGCCGAGACATTGATATAAAAAGACACGACGCCTAGGTAAGAAAAAGCAAGTTTGGAGCGATTTCGTCTCCTAGTATTTTTGCGTTAAATGAGGAAATTGCGTGCATTTTCATGGTCGTCAGCGAACCGTCTCGCGCATTCTTCAAGTTCCTGCTGTACTTCTTCCCGCCCCCCTTTCACATCCCCAACATATCCCTCATTCCTCGCGACTCCCGTTTTCTCCGCTCCCGCCCTCGGAAGCGTCCCCCTCGCGGCTGCTCCCCCCCCCCGCCCGCCGCACTCTCGCCCGATAATCCCCCTTCACGTCCCCTCGCTCCCTCGAGAGCCAAAGGGTAGGAGGGAAAAAGAACGCCTTCTCATTCCACCCCGCTCTCTTCTCCTCTCTCGTCTCTCTCCTCGCAAAATCTCAGCTTTAAGGTTCATCGGCCTCCTTTCCCATCCTAGCCGCTTCCCTTGCACCCCAAACACGCCGAGACTCCCCCCCATCCCATTTGCCATCCTCTCAAGCTTCACCGTCTCCATCTCTCTCTCTCTCGTGGCTTCAGAATCCGTGCCGATAAATCATCTCCATCTTGGGGGTGCAGGAGGAGGGACCGAGGCGAGTGTGGGTGGGTGTTCGAGGAGGTGCAGAGGGAGTGATTATACACTCCCACTCTCCCTCCCAAACACGCGGCGGAAGCAATAACCCACTCGTCTCCTTCATCCGCCCCGCCCGTTTCTTCCTCGAGGTGGGGTAAGACAGCCGAGTTGCAGTTGTCACTCGTCTCCCACACCCCCACACTCCCACCACCTCCCGGCTCTCTCCCCCCACCACTCCATGAGGCGTGGGCCCTTTGTGAGCGCATCTCTCGATGTCCTCCTCTCTCTCGCCGTCCGTGCGATTTAAGTCGATCGTCTTAGCGGGGTCTCTTCAATGCCTTCCATGGAGCGCACTTGTGTGAATGTCGCGACGGTGATGAGATCTCTTTCGAGGTGGTGGCGAGAAGGAACACATGTTCTCCACGACGGTGTTGGATTTCTCGGGTCACAGGAATGACTGCAGTCTCTCACCCAGGCAAAATTTCAGTGATATTACATTATTGTGATGTCCTGTTTGATTTACGCTCTCGCTTGGTTAAGCCCAAGGTAGTCTGGCCTTCGATGTAACAATATTTGAAACTGAGTGAATGCATGGAGTGTATGGAACGTGTAAATCTTCAGGAATTATCCAGTCAAAAATTAGCACTTGGATACCTTTCAAGAATTTTAGTTGATTTTTAGTGCGTTCCAGAGTTTTACTCTGGTAGGTTAATGTCTCTGATAAAAATAAAATCGTAGCAATCGCTGTTCTTCCTTAAACAATGATAACTTTTCCTTCTCTGTTCAAATTGTTCCCAGCTTCTTCAAAATTAATTAAATGTATACAAATAGCCTTTGTGAGGTCGTTTTGGAATGGAAGGAACGCATTCCGAAAGAGCTCAACGATAACCTGTAAAACATTAATTTTCGATATTAAAATCTTCGTAATTGTTTCTCGCAACTCAAGTGTTCTTCGCTTTAAAATTGCTTAAACGTCTGAAAATGTGCGTGGTTCCCGGAATAAAATTCATTCATTACAATCGTGAAATTATCATCTGGCTCTTTTTCCCAGAAAGCTCGCCAAAGTCCTGCTCGAAAATCCTGACTTAATTTCTCTGATCCCGGCCTGTAAGTTGGAACGCATAGGTGAATAAGGTTGACTACATTCTTTTAGAATTACCTGGTAGCTTGATGAAGGAGCCTTCATGATTTTTGTTGCGCAATTTAGGTCACTTTGACGTATGAATTAGCAGCCTTATCTCTACCGTTCGAGTGAACTGTGTACTTGGTACGTACCCGTAGTAGAGAAAATATTAGATTGTATTACGTGATTTAAATCATTCTTAATGCTAATGCGCTTTCACAAAAATGCATACGTGCATCGTAAGTTGACACACATCCTTTCCTTAATTGGTCAATAGAGAATTGATTTGAGGAGGAAATATATTAATGTAGAACAAAATATTCTCTTGAAAATCGCGAGGGCTTCATGTCGATGATCAGGAGATTTAGCGGTCGGTTCTGATTTTGCGCGGTCCCCAATTCTCCGTTCCCTTCCGGCTCCCCATGATCCTGGGAAAATAGGGCTACGGTACGGATCTTCACTGGGATGAGGAGCCCCTTGGTCTCGCTCTCCCCCTCGTCTGAATAAATCCCGGCCTGGGTCGTCTCGTATATCCGGTGGTGGGAGAGTTCTCCGTGTAGGAATCTCGGGCAATAAATAAGGATTTTCGCCTGCGTGGCGCATAATGCCGCGGAGGATCTTCCGCCGCTAAAGCAAATTGAGAGTGGGTGCAGTTTCCGACGTCGAGGCCAGATGCCGCAACCCCCCCCCTGTTTTTGTTGTGATTCATCGCCTTTCGCGGAAAGCGTGCATCATTTTGGAGTTGACCCTGAGGGAAAAACGGGCTCCATATCCGAATTGGTTAAGATGTCGTTTTCCCTCCGCTCGTGCATTATTGATCGTTTTTTCGAAAATATTTGACCGATTAAAATTTCTGGTTCTCCCTAATATATATACTATATATATATATATATATATATATATATATATATATATATATATATGATTCCCCAGCCTCATTTTATCTCTAAAATCCTTTTACGATACTACACCCATAAGGAAGTGGAAACGTCAGTCGCGCGCGCACGTATCAAACCCAATTACAGAGGGCGCGAAGCTTGGAGGAAGGCGAGCCAAAATCCCAGCGGCGGCAGCATCCAGCCTCCACTGCTTTCCCTATTGCGCGCGCGACTTCCTCTTTCCTTCTCTCTCTCTCTCTCTCCATCCTCGGTGCATGCCATCGTTGCTGTAAAATGTGGTTATTTGATACAATTCCACTCCATTCGGGAGTCGGCACGAAATAATTTACGGCAGGGGGACATATTTGGTTCGCCTTCGATCTCTCTCGCCTGCCCTCCCTCATCCCCTCGTCCATTGCCCTGGATGGCTTAGTACGCGCACGCTTTTCTTTCGGCACCACCACTATGTCTCCTTTATATTTTTCTTTTTGTGTCGTCGAGTTTTCATCGATCCATTTCGCCGACGGTGGAGACCCCGCGTCCTTTCTTCATTTACTCTTGCCATTATTTCTTTTTTACCCCGAGCGGTAAGCAGTGAGAGCGGAGTGTTCTCGTTCGTTCGCCAAGGGGGTGAAGGGGATGGTAGCTCTTTCTCGACCCCCTCCACACCTCTCTCTCCCTCTCGCACACTCATACCTTCCACAACCAGGGGAGGAGGGCAGAGGGAGGAATGACCCGTCGCGTATGGTACCGCACCCCTGGCTTCGGAACTGTTCCACTGCGGGAAGGGAGCCGCACGGGTATGGCGAGGGAAGGGAGGGAGAGGGGGGAGAGGAGATTTTATCTCCTTCCTCAAGGAAAATGAGCCTATCATTCAGCAAAACCTAATCTTAGGCAATGAATACCCTCCTTTGAGCATTTTATTGGAGTGAATATGGATGCCTATGCTGCAGTTTAGTAATGCAAGCTAACAATAACAATAATTTTGACCTATATTTATGAAGGTACTAATGGTATGTAGAACAAGGAAGAACCTCAATTAGCTTATTGAAATACCAGATCACATAGCGTGCAGAAAATACAGAGAATTCCGAGGTTGTCAGGCGATATAAATTAACTAATGAATCATTTCATGATACATAAATAATATTGGGCGCGTCAACATAACTTCCTTTTTTGAAAGCGTGTTGCGTTTGAAAAAAGGAAGTTATGCTGATGCACCTTCTAGTTCACGATAATATTAAATAAACTGTAATTGATTAGGTGACACAAGACAAGACGTGCAAAGTGAATACAAATTATATTATGAAATTACCCCAAAAAACTTAAATGTTTTGTTTTTATCATACTAGGGGCTATAATAGAACGCATAACAGGGATTGGAGTACGTAAAGAAAGAAACTGGCGTTAGTACAGAAGAATAGAAGGTGAGAAAGCCTTGGGAATGAAGAAGCGGTACCTTAAAAAGGAAGCCCACGAAGTGTAGAATATAGGTGCGTTCCAAAAGTAATGCAATCGATTTCCCGCGCCGCTCCTATTGGTCGGAGTGGGATCGAACTTCTTGGAATTTGTGGGGAGGATGCTAAGCTTTGCCACGAAACCGGTCTCAGTGCTCTCTAAGCTGTGGCAGGACGTCAGTTATTGTAAACCTTGCCGACCGTGTCAAGAAAGACCAACCGTGCGAAATGTTTTCAAGTGCACTTTTGCAACTTATTGAAAATGAACCTGATTATTTGGACCACGTCGTCATAGAGAGAGAGTCTGGGTGGACGGGGAATCATCAAAGTGCTCCCGCCTTAATTGGCCGATTATATTTCCTGAACTTGTGAAAAAAATCATTAATTTAGCGAGCAATTTCGGAAACTCGCTGGGATTATTAATAGTTCTGAAGGATCGTCCGAACCTACATGTACATGATGAATGCACGTTATTTCCCTCCAATGAAAAAGAATATATCGTGCAACTCGGTCATAACGAAGTTCTAGGCTCCGAAGATTGTTGCTCATAATAGCCGATTGTTGTTTTATACGTCACTTTTAACAATTTATTACGTAACTCATTGTTTCTTTCGCTCTCAGAGCTACACATACTCGCATATATATACTTGTACAGAGTTGGTTAAAATAACATCAGTAAGAAGTTAGCGTATATGGGTGCTATGAATTCAGTTCCAAAATAGAATGAATTTTGACTCAAAATATACTTCAAGTGAATGGAAATTGTAATCGCTAGGAGTGTGGAAAGAAACAAGGAAGGGAGAGGTAGGAAGAAAGATCTAATAGGTGATGTGCAGCATTCTTCCATATTGTTCAATTGTTCATTGTGACAGTTTAGTTCTTTGTTATTTCATATGGCATAAAGATTTGCTCGTCATTCCGGCACGACTAATCCTGTGATAGTTTTGTCATTAATTCATATATTGCTCATAGAATATTTTCTTTCCAACCGGCTCTTCCCTTGTACAATAAAGTATCTAAGATCTCGTTTGAATCGTGCCCTTTGTGAGTGTTACTGCATAATTTAAATGCATCTACTCATCATCTCCAAAAATGAACTGCTTTCACGGTTAGAATTTCGCACAATGCACCGTTTTCGACCTCGACCGATTGTACGTAATCCTCGCATATTGTTACCTTGTCAACCTCGTAAATGCAGCTTCCATGTCGCCTCACCCCTGCTGCACTAAAGTACATGCCCAAAAAAATAAACTTCCAGTCTAGCCATGGGCTTTGCTTCTCCCTCCCGTCTTATCGTATTGCAAGACTCGTTCTATGGACGACGACTAATAAGGCGTGCGTAGGAGCCGATATAGAGCCTGCTTAGTGTCTTTGAGTGTCTTGAACTCGTAAGAAATACGACGGAAGGATTCTTGATTGAAGTCGGGCGGCAATCAGTGAGACTATTTCCTGAGGATATCCTTCATTGTGGATTTCACAATGCCGCGACTCAATTAAGCCCAACTTAGGAGCAAACCGTCATGGTCACAAATGTTGGTATATAACTACATGTATAATAGATAGGCAACATAGGCAGACTTCAGATGAAACGAATAGGTTCCCCCGTTCATTCCGTTCAAAGCAAATTGCACACAAAAGTAAATCCCATGATCGTGAAAGCGGCTCTCGTAATTCGGGAAGTCTCTCTCTCGTCCGGGACTGACAATGTATGGGTGAAAGCTGCCGGTTTTTTATTTACTTTCCCTTCCTCGTTACATATTTTCCGCTGCGCCTCTTAATTAGTTCCGGAGCGATGGTTTAATCACGATTACCATGCTCTTGAGGTGGAAAAGAGAAAATAATTGGGTTTCCGCTCCTCGGGATCCATATCATGACACAATTGCAAGTGAAAAACACATGAGCTCGAAAATTTGATTTTCGAGAAATTACTCGGCTTAGTTTCTAGAAAATGAGAGATAACTGAAGATACGTGCCCTTCCAGCTGGAAAGGCATATCCCTTCGCATATCTCAATCATAAGACTTGAGGGAGTCGGCAAGAAGTTGACTGAAAATTTCAAGCTTGAAGGTCTGCTTATTAATTCAGCGGAACGGAATATTTTGCGCGTATGGTTATAAAATGATGGCGGGAGTTGTGCAAATGGCCTGAAAGTAGTATTGCCCTCTTTCAGCTTGGGGATAAATTCATAAGCACAAAATTATCTTCAAAATCAGGGGTATCCTTTGCGGTGTTGAATGGTTTTTTTAATGAATATTTAGGCGGAGTAAGAAAAACTTATTTCATCTTCAACTGCATTGGTTAATATACTTTTTTTCTCTCCGTTGGAAGACCTTATTTTCAACTTATCGTACACGATCTTGGTTGCTTTTGTGGTCTCCTGCGGTCGCTAGTGTTTCGCCTTAGGGCATTCGCATTTCGATTTTCACAATGAGGATTGTCACGAGATTATCAATCATCACGCTTTGCGTAACATACAAGTCACCTGTACTTCTTATCTCGGAATATCTCTATAGAAAATGGTCAACTGGATCAATGTGAAATACAAATTTTGCTGGTCATTCCGGATCATGTCGCCGTTGATTTCTTCAGAGTTTGGCTTGGTATTTTCATTTTCGTTGTCTAAAAATCACGGCGAGAAACAACTCCTGTATTGATCGAATGGAATGCAAATGTTCGTCTACGTCATTTCGATGCGGGGACCATATCTATCGCGTCAATATGTTCCAGATCTCGGTGTTACGTGTCCTCCACCGTCGCTGCCACGAGGTCGATATGGACCAGATGTCGACACATCGTCACGTCGCGGAGTCCAGGGCACAATCCGTGGAATATAGCCCGCCCGTCCATTCCACCGCCAGCGTCTGCCCCTTTCAATCCGCACCGAATTCAATTTGCATCGAGGCTCTCTCTCTCTCTCCCTCTTCCTCCCTTCTCCCACTCTCCTCTTCCGATATCTCCTTGCCTCTCTCACTTTTACTCCGAAACCCCGTCGCCCTACTCTGGAGTTTGCGTCTTGTTATCGCCGGAAATCTCTCGGGAGTCGATTAGCACTTTCCACGGTGGAGGGGAGATGATGATGATGATGGCGGATGGAATCGACGTTGGGGTTGTGTGTGCCAGCGAGAACGCGGAAGAAGGGTGTTAAGAGGTGAGGGGGGAAGTGGGAGGAACGCGGAGCCGCGAATATTGAATTATTCTCGTAGGAGGAGGATCGAGACGCTTTTCGGATTTGGTGTGGGGGAGGAATGAGGGGATGGAAAGGGTTAGGGGTAGTTTGGTAGGGAGGGGGAGGGTGTGTGCTTTGATCCTCCCTTTTTCCGATCCGCTCCACCCCTTAATGCCCATTACCCCGCCATCCCATTTCCACTCCTTCTTCCGAGAGCTTTGAGACGAGTCTCGCCTCCATCCCCGCCTTCCCAACTCCCCATCTCCGCCCCCGTCCTCCATCCTTACCCGCCACCACGTCCCGGTTGTGTATTTTTCGCTCGGCGCGTGCCGCAGGATACCCTCTCTCTTTCGCCCTCGCGGGGAATGATGGGCGCGAATATTGGAATATGGTACGTGCGGTGTGGAGGTGGATGGGATCCTCCCGTGCTCTTCACTTTCAGAGAGTCCAATCTTCACTATCTCCTCCTCTTCCTCCGTCACTGGTTTTCAGAGAAAGTGAATCTAATCTCGCGCCCTTCTGGGAAGGATGGGGGAGGGGGAAGAAGAGGAGAGCGGTCCGTTTGTTCGCGGGAATGGAATTAACACTTAAGGGTGCAGATGTGCATCTGGGTCGGAGAGAGGTACTCCCCATTCTCTGAAGGGTAACATAATGACGGTGCGGTAAAGTTAACAACGTGAAAAACGCAGTGCATGAGGTTCTCTGCAAAGCGCTCACCGGGGCCCCTGTACTGGATGGGGTCGTTAATGCTGTGGTCACTTTGTGCGTGTGTGAAAACGTTAGATAATTAACTCCTTCACTCGGATGTGAATTTAGGCATCATTTGATTTTTCACTTGCCCGTGAATCTATGCGTTCGCTGGATCTTTCGTGCGTTGCAATCATGGAACCTCAGACGCGGTATCAGTCACTTTTAAACAAATGGGGTATTCATGTAATGATTAACCCAAATATTGACCCTAAGCTTTTTGCGAGAAAATTCTCCTCGCGTCTCGCAATAATGCATACAATTATGAAGAGAAACGAATCTAAGAGCTGCACACATTACTTGAATGGTGTGATCCTAATTGGTTGAAGAGTTGTTTAGTTGGCAAGGGAATAACGGTACCTTAGTACGTATGCGTGACTCATGGAGGTTCTTGTTACTGCTCGCGGCAAGGAATTATTTATTATTATTGACTTTTTATACTTGAAAGTAATGTTTCCGTGAACGATAATATTAGGCGATCATTTTCGAGGGGCGAGGGAGTAAAGTATGCCACTCACGTCTTGATTCCGGGAATTAAGAACTTTACCCTTAAAAATGTGTTTCATTTTTAGTCTATGAAAGACTTCAAAATTCATAATAGGGTTCCTGATTTTTATCCTTGTATTATCGTGTTACTTTTACTAACTAATATAAATGTACGGATTGAGTCGGGACACCTGTCAGCATTACCTAGGCGCAAGAAATCAGTCAACAATGAAGATAAATTAAGGAATGGAAACAGTGTACCAATAACCTCACCTCAAGTATTAATTGAGTTCACTTCATATTTGGTAGTTTGATGATTTTTTCAAACATTTTAATTAATAACTCCATTGGTTTAATCACTCCGCTTAGAAGTTGTTACCGAGTTATTTTCTAACTTACTTTACGGTCATTTTAATTTTAATGGCCTTTTTTACCAGTGGAACAAGGTGCCATAGCGGGAAGAATGATAGTGTTAATTTGTTTCTGACGATTTTTCGCGACCGACCGGCCTTTCTACTATCTCATTGACAGACGAAGTTAACTCCTCCGAAGGGTCCACGGAAGTTCTAGCCTCAGATTAAAAACGGTAAACCAATTTCGTCTCCGCTAATTGGTTGATAAGTTAATATGGATTTCTGCGAGAATGACCCGATTTATTTCACAACCAGAATGGAATGCTAAAAATACTGCATTTTTCACTGTAGAATTGAAAAACTCCTATTTCTTGGCTTGTATGTGTCCTACTCCGTTACGAGCGAAGAAATTTTGTCAAAGAGTGGTACACGCAAGGAAAAGTGTGTGGTCAACGAAAATATTTTAAACGTATAGCTGGTTTTCAATTGCGGAAAATTGCGGAAAATACATAGTTAACGATAGTTAAAAACGACTTATTTTAATAAATATTTCGTTTTTGACGTGCACGCAATCCATTGTCGATTATATTGGGGAAATGGGAGTTAATATAGTTAAAAATTTTCCTACGCGCTATTTTTATCATATAGGAAAATTCTATGAATTCTCGTGAACTTGGGATAACGGAAATGGTAGGTACTTTATGAAGCTAGTATTTCAACTTCCAATCTAGCTTTTGTCACTACTTGCGCCTATATTCTTTTTTACCTATGTTTTTTTGTAATTTGCGCTCTAAGTTGTAGGATTAGTATTGTTAATCAATATTATTTCATACTAATCATATGGATTTGCGCATCGATCATGCCGTGGCCAATCGTGGGATGTAATCGGCTATGTCGGCGTTTTTTAGGGTTCAGCCCTTCCACTCTCCCCTATCACTCCGATTCATAATCTCATGGGAAACGTTGACAGGAACAAATGAACCTCTACGCTTCAGACTGCCGAGGTGGTGGCCGGGCCTTCTCACCTCGCGTTGATAGTTGCATTAGGAATCGAGTTTGTCTCACCTGACGCCCCTCACGTTCGTCGTCATGTACGCCCACTTTTAAAACCCCGGCGACGGCACGAGGCCGGAGAGGAGGGGCGGGCTGAACCCCAGTGTCAGAACCCAGGGGAAAATAAATAGGGAGAGGATGAGACGGAGGAGGAGTAATCTTCTCCGGCGACGTCCCCGGGCGCCTTCGCCCCGCGCTCCACCGCCACAAATCATATCCAATATTCGCGACGGGCGAATAAGAAGAGAGGGAATTGTTTGCCGTAGCGATTTCTCCTTTCCCCTCTTCGTAATGCTCCCGCCCTTGGAATCCTCTTTCTTGCATCCCCTCTGAATAGGATTCGTCTGGATGAAATATATAAACACGGTGGTTGGGGTGGTGGGAGAGTGAGTGGGATGGAGGGAAAGTTTTCCTCTTTCTCGCCCCGTGCGTATTTCTCAACGATTTTCTTTTGTCTGTTCGGCTCGGAGGGGGGATAAGATCGATGTCTTGAGGGCGAGACACGAGTCACCTGTCTCGCTTCTTCGAGTCTAGTCTCTCGCCCTTGGAGAGTGTTTGAATTTTGTTGACGCTTCACGTTTCCGAAAATGGAAATCTCCCTTCGACAAAGTTACTTCTCAGTAGTGCAGGAACTACCGATGTCGTATCAATCGCTTTTTCTTGTCCAGTTGATTCCTTTTGATTTATTCACGTTAACATTTTTGGTTTTTTCATTTACACATTTTTCCCTTACATGTGTTAATATTTCTTTTTAAACTTCAGGATGTTGAGGAAACAGAATAATGCGCCTTCAAGTGTATAGTCCAAAAAAATGGGTTAATATTCTTATTAACTTATAGAACATACCTTACGTTAAAAATGGAACATACCTTAAGAGTTAAAAATGCGTATACTATATTCCACAGGAAGGGAGAAAAATTGAGATATTCACCCTTGTTTTGATATATATGAAGTTTTGAGTATCCTGTTCTACCCTACTTTTGATGCATATTCCTAGCCATAGTAAGCGATGGCAGTGAAATAAATCGGGTTATCGAAAAATGGGCCAGTTTTGAGATAATTAAGACGCTCCATCGAGTGCTTAAGGACCTCTGGTGAGAGTGAAAAATGTTTGGAGGCCTTAGGTTTTAAAGTGAAAGAAAAAATACCACCCGTGTAGGAGCCAAGGTTGGGTCGGGGGATGTTTCGGGGCCTCGGGTTGTACGAGGGTCATCCGGAAAGTAGTACCCGTTCGTGCCGCATGAAGTGCTGACGACGCGAGTAGCCGCTGGACGAGGTCAGATAGCTTCAGTGGCTTGTCTGCCTTCTCTGAGCCAAGTTGCGTGACGCTAGCATTGCCTGTGTTGTTTCTGTGATTGTTTACAATGTTTAAAAAAATTGAGAACGCCGCCAGTTGTGAAGTGAGGGCAGTGATTAAATTCCTCAATGCAAGAAACGTTCGCCCATGTGATATTCATCGCCAATTAAAGGAGGTGTATGGAGACAATGTAATGGACGAGTCGTCTGTTCGGCGGTGGTGTCGCAACTTCAACATGGGGAGGGGGAACACACACGACGATGAGCGTTCGGAGAGACCGTCTGTCATTACAGACCAACTGGTGAGCTCAGTTGACGAATTCGTGAGGAACGATCGGCGCGTCACAATTGATGACATCTGTGAGCATTTTCCCAATGTTTCTCGAACAATTGTTCATGAAATTGTTAAACACCATCTGCATTATGCAAAAATTTGTGCAAGATGGGTCCCTCGCGTATCTCAATGAGCTGGCGGCGAAGGACTATGCAGCAGGAATACAGAAACTTGTCACACGTTATGACAAATGCCTTAATTTGCTTGGAGATTATGTTGAGAAGTAGTTTAAAGTATCCTCTTTCAAATAAAATTTTTTATGTTTGTTAATATTTACTTTTGTCTTTTTATTTCACGAACGGGTACTACTTTCCGGATGACCCTCGTATGAGAGGGATGTTGAGCAGGGAGGAAGGCGAAGGAAGCGGGTCGACTTGAGGTGTGAGTGAATACGGCTACACGATATGAGGATATGTTTACACGATATGAGGATATGTTTACCCCGCTCCCTCTATTTTGGACTTGATCGGAGGAAAATAATATTTTGGGATCCTTTCAAAACTCCTTAACCCTTTGAATCTCCTAATTGATTCGTTATCACTTTTCTGCACAGTATCGCGAATCTGGGTATTCTCAGCCCGTATTCACGTAATTGGAAACACATATGCGACATGATTCATGGCAACATGGAGGCAGGCAGAAGTTACAAAGAACTAAAGAAGGTTATGAGGTAGGTCAAACGAGAGAGATCTCGCGATACGTAGAAGATAATAGACGTTAGGCACCTTCCAAAATCCACTTTTAATATTTGGGATACCTTGAATGAAAATATGATATGGATCACTTTGTCGTATAATACGGACCATAGAAGCGGGTTAAACAATATTTTCGATATCGCCCCATACCAGATCATTTTTCACGACGTCAGTGTATCGTTGACACCTGCGCTGTCCTTTTTATCGAGGCTTGATGCTGGTTGTTGAATATCAAGCAGTCCGAGAAGGGGTAAACCATGAAGGACGAGGCTTCGGGTGTTTGCGGGGAGGGGACGCGCGTGGGAGGACAGCGATGGTGGGTTTGGAGGCAGTCATTCATCGAGCACCTCCGGTTGCTTCGTTTGTGAATCTGCGGACGTCCCCGCCTATTCTCCCCGGGCGGCGGCGGCGGTCGGGGTGGGTAGGAAGGGCTGCACGTGGGATAGGCTAAGTCCCCGAGGCGTGTCCGGAATCGCGAAGAGGGAAATCCAGGAGATTCTTTTACACCGAATTTTCTCTCTCTTCCTCTTCTTACCTCGCACAACACTTGCGCTCTCTCTGCGTCCATCCCCTTCCTCTCGCCGTTTCCTCTTAAGGCTCTGATCGCGGACCTGTGGAACCACTACTCCTCACATGCACGTGGATGGCGTAAGGTTATTTCAAGTTTTCATACGTTTAGAATGGCGGTCGCAAAGTCAACTCTGTTTGGATGTGGTCAAACCCGGGCTCGACTCCCGAGAGGATAAAATATCTCAGTAGGGAAGAAATATGAGCGTCGTGGTTCATAGTGGTACATTAGAAGCTGATTTTTCAGAGAAACTACGAGAGATGCCGCGACTTTTAACCGAGTAATCCCCTAATGATCATGGCAGTGCAAAAATTTCAAAGCATAAAAATCATTCACCTTTACTGGGATTGGTGAATGGTACGCTGAAATCGTTGCATTGTAAATAGTTTTCTTAATGCGGGTAAGGTATGAGAAAGATGAGAAATTAGCCTCAAAAAGGGATGTGTACAAATAAAACGCTAGGGTTTGGGAAAGTTCATAGAACGGCAAAACGTATTGCCGGCCATTATGGAAATATCTAGTTTCCAAGGTGATTTTTGTAATGAAAGCTTTAAGATTCCGTCATGTGTGCTATCATGTTTATCGTACAGACAGCACCATATTTGAAATACCTGTAGGTAAACATCCCCTGCCATAAATACTCTACAGCTATATTTGTTCTATTTTAATTACTTTTTATTTGCAATGATAAAAAATAATTTATTTTGAGAAACTGTATCTTTTAATGCGTTTTTGACTGACTGTAAACTGGTCATGCCATTGCAAAAATTATCAAGTATCTTTTAAGCTCTCCGCTGTCTCCGGCAGAGTCTTTATGCTGCTGCTTAAAATCTCAGTATTTTTCCTCATTCGTTCCATATTTTGTCATCCCTCTTCCCGTTCCTTTTTGCGAAGAAGTTATATTCTCACATCAAAGAGGTAACTTTGAAAAAATAGAAACATCGGGTGACCGAGTCCCGAGAAGGGTGCGGATCTGAAAGGGCTTCGCTGCGGAGAAAATTAATCGCCATTTCCCCCCGAACCCTCACCAACTCCCCTGCACACATCTTCATCCCATCCCGAGGAGTCGAATGGAGTGGATTAAAATGGCGGGGGCCACGGCTCGTGAATAGGGCGATACTCTCCCTCGCTTTCGGTGTGGTGCGCTGTGTGTCAGTCCTTGAGAGCATTCCAATCCTCTGTCTCCTCTCTTCTGTGCGAATGGCGACATTAACAGTGGGAGGCTAGTTCTTTACTTGTAGCTGAGTGGGGGGGGGGTTGGATTGGCTGGGGGAGGAGCGGGGTGAGGGATGTATGGAAGGGACGCCAACAATGGAACAGGGGCGTGGCATGGCTAGCAGAACCTTTTGTGTCCGGCGGGACAGACTAATGGGGGATGTGGGAGGGGGGTTAGTCGGGGAGGCTCTGCGAATTCTCGCCGGCGGCTCCCTCGGAATGGCGGCGTGTGTACACTGCGCGCTGAGTTCGTTGCGTGTAGACATGTAAGACGAGGACCCGTCATCCGATCGCAATCCGCGATTCTTTCGATTCCTCCGAGACGATACTCGAATCCCCGAAAGATGCCCCTGTGGCCGAAACCAATCAGTCCCTGGTGGCGGTAGAGAAATCTATCGTTTCTCTTGTGGAGGAGCGTGGAACTCGCACGACCTCGCAAGGGGGAGAGGGGCGTGAGTGGAACAACTCCGAGGAGAGCGAGCGTAAATCCGAAAACGAATTATCTCGAGCCGGGAATGACCAACACAGGTAAAATTCCGAATGCCATTTCCATCAAGTATGTTGACTTCGGAGTCGTTGCAAAATCATGGATTGTAAAGTGGACGTAAAGGACGTTTGTTAAACTCTCTTCCCATTTGTTGAAAGAGTTAGTGCTTGCTAGTTGGTTTTATTAGAATGGCCTAATGGATGCTTCATTTACATCCACGTGGTACAGTGCAAGCCACCACTAGAGTGAGTGTTGCAGTGAGAGAGTCCACAACAGAATTGCACCATATAAATGAAATATTACTAAAACTTGAGTCACTGATTAATTCAAATGTCGGTAACAAGTTAAAAAAACAACTTTCACCCACTATAAGTGTCTACATATTAACAACGGCTATTATAGTCTTGCTTGTAGGATTGCTTGCCATATTCTAAAAAAGTAAATGAATTTCCTTAAGTAACTTGACTGTTTGTTCTGTATAGAATTTAAGCGAGCGCGTCAAACATCTTTCACAACATAGTAAGGGAAATCTGAATCCACTCCTAACTTTCTCTGTGGTCCAATGCTCTTTATCCTTAAGTCTTTTTGCCCCGACGTCTGTTCGCTTGTTTACAGCCTATTGGGTCATATAAGACCAAATTACCCCCAATTATCCCTGAAAATCATCGATAGTAGCGCCCCCCAGTGTCAGATGTCTTTGGTTCTTCCTATACGCTACCATGGAAACACTAGACCCTGTAATCGTTGCGCTGCTCTCCTTGATTTATGGTAGAATGGTGTCATCAGCGTGTTTGCGAAAAATGCCCTGATAATACCTCGCTGTGAAGGGCGGCAGTTGGTACGCCTAGGTCCCTCGCTGCTTAACGGTTGTCGGCCAACACGCATTCGCAGTGAAACGTCTCTCTTGGGTGGAGTACCGCATTTACGCGATACAAATGGCCCCCTCGAGAATAGTGAGGCGTATGTCTCGAAATACAATAGCCAACAAAAATACAGTTTCCTTAAATAATTTACATGGTACCTATGAGCCTCAGCCAACACACCGTTCCCTACCTTAACTCTTGCCTCGATAATTTCGTCGTTTCTTACCACTTGGTCGATGGGATTTTGTTGAAATATACCGAATCGTTTCATTCCTACTAGGATGGCACCCGGTCGAAATTGACTCAATGCGCCAATGCGCACAGCGATCCAACCGAAAACCATTGGGGGAAGAGGTACCTCATGTTCGAGTTTACGGGCCAACTTATTTTTTTCAGGATTGAGATCTTTGCGGACCTCGAGACCCACTCCCCTCCATGTAGATACCCTTGTTCACTAAATTCCCCTCGCCTCTGGTGCATGGGTCGTTTGGACAGAGGTCGCACCCGTAAGTGTTTTTTTTTCATATTATCCCCCCTCGGTCGCAATTGAGGCACGCGCAACGACAAAAAAATATCGGGAGATGCGGGATCGACGCGGGTGGATCGGACTGGGCTCACGTCCCGCGCTCATTGGCCAGGCGGATGGGAGTGGAATCAACGCTTGATCGTCATCGATCATTTCCTTTTTTTTCGGTGTGCAACGACGATAGTATAAACGGGCCGTCCTCGTTCTCCTCTCGCGCCCACATGTACTTACGGTCGCGTGTACGCGGCCCGCCCGCACCCTGGGTCTCCCCTTGACCTCGTCCCGGAAACTAAGCCGCTGACCCCGCCCCGAGCCACTCGGTGATGCGACCCCAACCAAGTGGAACATGATGCCGGCGACGTTCGGGCGATTGAGGGGGGGGGGTAGAGGGGGCGGCATAATGGTCCCGCATTTGCCGGGTTTTTGATGCGGTCCGATCCCATTGTCGTGTTGATGTCCTGATATCGTAACCCTTCCTCCCCCCCCTCTCTCACCCTCCCTCCCGCGTATCTCCCCACCGACCAGTGCTCGACGACGCCCTCCGCCACAGAGGATCTCGCTGCCCGCTCTGGATAAATTTATTCATGGTCCTGCCCCTGCGAGTTGATCTCTTGGAAGTTTTGGGGGAGTTTAATGCAGACGGAGGGGGTGGCTTCATCTTCGCTATTTCCCCTCGAAGTGGTGCGAAGTGAGTCTCGGGATAAGTTTTAACTGCTTTTGAGGAGCCTTCCCGTGGGTTTGCGTACAAGTGACCTGTATCTCTGCATTTCCATTTCTTTCAGCTCACACCCGCTCTACTTCGTATTACGGGCTGCTGATTCAATAGTGAACAACGCCTCCATCGTGAAATTAGAGCTTGGGTCTCACCTGTATTTAAAGGGTTTCCTAACCCCCACGTTGAATAATTCCATAAAAACCAGAACGTTAAGATATGTTTACTAGCATTTTCGTATGTCCCACTCTGCCCCTTGCTTCAGTCTCTGGTCTGGTATATTTGAATCTAATTCAGTGTTTTCAAGAATCCATAGGCTTGTCGTATTAACCATCAAAACATATTGACTGACTTGCATCAAAATAGAGTCAAATATTTAAGTGAGAAAAAGGTGAAACATTTCCAAAATAATATCGTGGAATATTTTTCATTTAACCTATTTCTTTTGCGCAGTTCAGAGCACTGAAATTCCTTCTGCATGGAATACAGTATATATAATTTTCAAGCAATCAGGAACTATGAAACGGATAACTATTTTCTTCTTCAAGGTAAACAGCTTCTTTTAAGATTTCACGACTGATTAAATACCTTCTTAAATCCTAGATGTTGGTGGGCAGTTTCATTCCTCGCTAGTTTCTTCATATCATGCCACAGTTGTCATTTAAGCTCGGCGTTTCAATGTGAAAGGTGTAGCCTTCTCCTCCACATCGCACCGTGCCACTCCGGAGATCTCACTAGATGATGTTTACATTATTTTATCTATCCTTTTCTTCTCGTAAATCTTATCCTCTCAGAATTTTTCTACGAAATAATTGATTAGGTACATCCCAAAAGATGTTTGATGCATTGTTAGATCCCAGGAGACAAGTAAACTTTTCATGCAGCAGAGGGAATTGGCAGTGAATGTTGGCCTTCATGTCTACATAAAACTATGTCTTGCATTTGCTTGGATATTTCAGGATGCGTCTCGCTAACGCTTTAAGTGAATTGTTAGCTTCTCTAAGTGAAATCTCTGTTTATTTGTGATGGGAAGTTATTTCAGAGGTCTTGAGTTGCCATATTGAGCGGTCTAGCATTTTGTTCGAATGCTTGACCGTTCCCCGTTTAGGCCCGCTAGCGATGTAAATTGACGAGTGAAAAATAATTCGGACTCGGGGTGTCCTTGTGTGTAATGCAATAGGATGACGACGAAGACGCTGTTTCTTCGCCAAGGTATTGCTCGGGACATGCGATGTGCGCGATCAGACCTTTGCTCGGAAATTAAATCGCGACGCTCGTTGATAAACGGTGATCGTACCTTGACGTCCTTCAGCTGTAGAAATCTGTTGCTCACTGTATGGGAAATTTGCTTTCGTATCCCGTGGCGGAATGACAAATGTTCTCTGACCGCGGCTTTAGAGGTGCTAATTGCCAGTGCACGTACTTAGTTATCAATTCTATTGTATGCCATGCGAGCTCCGTGGGATGGGTTCCTGAGTCCCAAGTCCCAATGGAAATATAAATT
This sequence comes from Hetaerina americana, assembly GCF_022747635.1. NCBI lineage: Eukaryota > Metazoa > Arthropoda > Insecta > Odonata > Calopterygidae > Hetaerina > Hetaerina americana. The sequence goes on from NW_027286874.1 coordinate 69,626,447, forward strand.
GCCCGCGTCTTGTTATTCATGCGGCTCGAAGGTCTCCCATTTATGTGGCTACTGTTTCCATTACAAT